>NW_010236407.1:43697-62946 GCF_000690775.1 Eurypyga helias
GGGAACCACCCCAAACCAACCTGCTGCAGAACCTGTAGCTGGGAGAGGAGCAGGATGTGAGGGAGACAGCCAGGCAGACACCCAGGTCAGTGCAGAAAGGCAGGGAGGAGGTGGGCTGGAACAGAGGTTCACCTGCAGCCCCTTGTGAGAGGGCAAGCTGTGCCTCTGCAGCCATGGAGGGTCACCAGGGAGCAGAGACCCACCTGCAGTCCCAGGAGCACCCCACACCAGTGCAGGCAGCTCTGCCCAAAGGAACCCATGACTCCGTGGGAAGCCTGCACTGGGCAGCCTGCTCTGGAAAGACTTCACCCCACGGAAGGGACCCACACTGGAGCAGCTCATGAAGAACTGCAGCTCGTGGAAAGGACTCATGTCAGAGAAGTTGCTGGAGGACTTTCTCCTGTGGGAGGGACCCCACAGTGGAGCAGGAGCAAAGTGTGAGGAGTCCTCCCCCCATGAGGGGCAAGGAGCAGCAGAGATGTGTGATGGACTGACCACAACCCACATTCTCCATCCCCCTGAGCTGCTGAGGTGAAAGAGGTAATCAAGAGCAAAGTTAAGGTCAGGAAGTAGGGAAGGGTGTGGGGGAAGCTGGTTTTTGAGATTTGGGGTTACTTCTCATTATCCTACTCTGATTTGATTGGTAACTAATTAAATTTACTTTTTTACCCAAGTCAAGTCACTTTTGCCCATGACCATAACAGGTGAGTGATCCCTCCCTGTCCTTGTCTCTACCCACAAGCCTTTCCTTGTGTTTTCTTCTCCCCATCCCACCAGGGTGAGCAAGAGGCCAAGTGGTGCTCAGTTGCTAGCTGGTCCTAAACCACAACACTCTGGCAAAGTGCATAAGTATCTTAAAAAGTATTAATAAAACTAGTAATCTGACTTTTTAAAACCATAAACAGTTGTCCATGCTTTGACACATCAATTTGAATAGCAACAGAAGAAATTAGATCTCAATCTCCTAACCCCAAATTTAAACCAGAAAAAAATTAGGTTTTCTATTTAGTAATTAATAATCCTCTCATCTAGCATTTGACAGATCAAAACACTCGACATCTGTTCATCCAAAAGACAACCAATTATTTGTACAGAACATACAGCTCATGTTTGACAGATACATGTCCTGTTTGCACCACACTTAATTGCACTGCTCTGACAAGCATTCCATATTACACACCAGGTTCATCTCATGCTTCTGACATATAAGCATGAGGTAACTGCAGTGCTTATGCATAGGATAAACGTATGCAACAGACTCATAGGTGTCCTGATTTCAGCTGGCATAGAGTTAATTTTCCTCCTAGTAGCTGGTGCCGTGCTGTGTTTTGGACTTAGCATGAGAATAATGGGATAACACACTGATGTTTTGGCTGTCACTAAGCTGTCCTTACACTAAGTCAAGGACTTTTCAGTTTCCCATGCTCTGCCAGCCAGGAGGTGCACAAGTAGCGGGGAAGGAGCATAGCCGGGATAGCTGACCCAAACTGGCCAAAGGGACATTCCACACCATATGATGTACTGCTTAGCATATAAACTAGGGGGAGTTGGCTGGGGAGCTGCAGCTCTGGAACTGGCTGAGCATCAGCCAGCAGGTGGTAAGCAATTATATTGTGCATTACTTGTTTTGTATAGTCTTTTATCATTATTTTCTCTTCCCTTGCTGTCCTATTAAACTGTCTTTATCTCAACCCATGAATTACACTTTTTTTTTTCCCTGATTCTCCTCCCTATCCCAGCAGGGGTAGAGGAGGAGTGAGCCAGCGGCTGTGTAGTTCTTAAGTTGCCAGCTGGGCTAAACCACAACAGGTCACATGAATCCATGCTAGAACAGCTCAGCACTTCAGCAGCAAGAAGTAGGTGATGCACTTGTCAGTATCATCACCATTTATAAGAGATCCCACAACCTCATTAAAAGCAGCAATTGGACAAAATTTGTGTCTACTTAAAAGTGGATTTGAAAACTGTCATTTATACCTAAGTTGTCATTTTCACTTAACTAAAAATCTACTATGACAGTCATCAAGCATCCAAAAGGAGGAGACCAGAGACATGGTTAGATCATATTCATAGAGAGGTTAGGTGAAGCATTAAATGAATCTGCTTGCTCTCCAGTGACATTTGAAACCAAATAAAAAACCTAAGATTCCAACTCAAATTTTTCCATGATTATTAGTTTCTTCAAACACAAATTATCTGTGTTCCTTCAGCCGCAGTGTTTCTGCCCTGTAGCAAGCAAGTTCCAGACAGAAACATTTTTCCCTCTTCTCCAAAGTCAGGCTTAAATTGAACAGAATTTCTGGGATGCTGAAACATGCTTACTAAGCACTGCCAAAAGAGAAATAGCCATTTAATATTTCATGCAACTTCCTTTCAGTTTCTTGGGAATTACTTCAAGTTACCTTGAAGAACAGGAAAAGAAATTCGTTAAAAAGCATCCTTAAATTGAATGACAAAGGAAGGTGCCAGTTACTACCCTCTAATGCAATCACACAAAACAAGGTCACCACTGAGCAGAGAGCACACCTCTTCCTTTAAGCCAAAGCCACTAAAGATATCGTGAACTTTGCTCACAAACACTAACATTTTAAGCTAAAAAGTCATTTAATAATAAAGTGCTCCAAAATACCAAAAAAAGAAAGAAAGGTCACTTCTGAAGTAATTAGTGGTAATTCTGTTCCAAGTAAATAAAAAGATGGAAAACATACAGAAATAAAACACTAGATTTGGAAGTACATGCTCATAATAATGATCTTTCTGCTGTCCCACCTAAGCTTCCTTCTTCCCATTTTTCTTCTGAGACAGCATTCCCACAGATGATGACAGAAGGGTTACATGGTTTCCTATGAAGACAGGCTGGGAGAGTTGGACATGCTCAGCATGGAGAAAAGGCGGCCCCCAGGGAGGCCTTCCAGTACCTCAAGGGGGCCTACAAGAATGCTGGAGGGGGACTTTTTACAAGAGCCTGTAGTGTCAGGAAAAGGGGTAACGGGTACAAATTGAAAGTGGATAAATTTAGATTAAATATCAGGAAGAAATTCTTTACTATGAGGGTGGTGAGGCACTGGAACAGGTTGCCCAGAGAAGCTGTGGATGTCCCATCCCTGGGAGTGTTCAAGGCCAGGCTGGACGAGGCTTTGAGCAACCTGGTCGAGTGGAAGGTGTCCCTGCCCATGGCAGGGGGGTTGGAACTAGGTGGTCTTTAAGGTCCCTTCCAACCCGAACCATTCTATGGTTTGTCTCCAGTATACCCATGCTATTAAACCAATGAGGGGAGAAAAAAAAAAAGGGGGGGGGGGAAGCATAGGGGGGATGGTGTGTGGAAGAAAAAAGAAAACATGCAGGCAAAAGGCCAAATCTTTCAAGTTGTTCTCACTTGGGCATAGTGACAGTATTCACAAGGGAATATTCCCTCTCTCCTCCTGCCCTATTATACCTTCATGAAATTGCTTTGCCAAATTTGCCAAAAAGAAAATGGCAAGCAAATGGACCTTCTTCAATTACTCTGAAAAAAAGATAGGAAAACAATGCATAAAAACGGATCCTTTCTGTTTCCAGAAGACAGTGTAAAGTATCTGCACTACCAATGAAACCACAGAACATGCATTAAGCAGACATCAGTGGCATTATGCAAATCCCCAAATTTCATTCCACAATCTGAATAAACACTATACATAATTACCTTAGCTGATATAAGGAAGTAAATCAAGTTCCCCAATTTATGGACCTTCAATCTTCCCTACATTTTTTTATTTGGTTGGGTTTTTTTAGGCAGGACTATTCAAGTGGAAGAAAAGGAATTAGGAGCAAATCAGCCGATCTGAATGCCATAACCCTGGAACACGACCCACTCTGATCCACACCAGTCTGCATTTATTGACTTTTAGGGTGTGCTCGCTGAAGGAAGAGAGGTAAAAGAAGTGACCAACTGCCACTTCTTACATAACTTTAATTTAAAAAAAAAATGCTTAAATTAACCAGATCTTTGATCCTATTTCTTCCAATTCAAATATCTTAGTACACTGCATTTTTTAATACTTCATAAAACACGAACCATAAATCCATTTTGTTTGAAGAACAGTGTTCTGCTGAGAGAGCAATCTAGGCCAGTTTTACAGTTTTAATAAAGTGCCCTTGTTGCTACTACTCAATGACACTTTCAACAAGCACCATAAGTACCTTATTTTCCTTACCTATCTTTAAGGAGAGGGGGCAGGGGGGAACCTAAAATGCTGCAAACATATGATTGAAGCTGGCAGTACAATCCCAGTATAACTTCAAAATATGATTGGAGAGGGTGTAGGTAAAACACAGAAGAAAGGTCTCATGTGAAACAGACACTCAACCATTTCTTCACGTTACCCAAGTTTTGTAACATATAAGGTTCTATCTCTTGATGAGCTTTGAAAATCAACACTGCAGAGTTTGCCTGAACACAACAGGCAATTCTGGCTACTATTGCTGCCCTCGATGATGTTGAAATCAAATTATTTCCATCTTCTCTTCAAGCCCATATAATTTTTCATTCTCATATTTGTGAACACCACAAACAGATTAAAAGTAGACTTCAGCCCTACTCCCCAGCTATACCATTACTCTGCCCTTCCACCCTTGTACTGAAAAGATGATAGCTATGTTTCACATAGAGAAAGAACTAGGTCCTTCAAACACCTCCAGGTTTCCTCTGCCTTCTGTTAGGAAGGCTCACCCTCCCCAGAACCTTGTTTCTCAGCAGTCAAGAAGCCAGCTAGTACAGCTGTGCTCACACTGAGGAGACGTGCTTTCAGTGTACTAGCACATTCGGTGCCTTCTAAGTTTACTCTGACACCTGGGAGCTTGCCTAAAATAAAGGACAAATGTTTGCTGAGCATTCAAATGCATACAGTATTCCTTCTAGCTTTTACAAATGTTAACTGCTTCAAGGTATTTCACACCCAGTAAGGCCAAGGTAGAAACACCTGAGGAAGGCACACATACAAACGACTGCCCCAAGTTCCGTCCCGGCTATTCTACTCTAAAAGCAGGTAGCCCTGTTAAATAAACTATTTAAATCAGACTCAAGATCAAACCCAATTGTTTACTGTCCTTTAGTTATCTCTGCTGCTACACAATAGAACTATTTACTGCTCCAATGCCATTTTACAACTGCAGTAAGAACAATTCAGATCTAGTATTTCCTCATATGCGGCTCTAGAGCAGTCTTCACCAGAAACATAATTCTCTCCTCTGTTCGTTTCTGAGAGAAAAATGGCTTAACTGAGCATTTTTGAGCCCTGTCATAACACAGTGGGAAGGGCAGTCTGAATGTATGCTAAAGTCAAAAGGAAAGTAATGTTAAACACATTTTCCATCAACTAGACACTTGTCCTAGAATTGTGAGGTCTTATTCAGATTACTGATCACGAAACAATATAAACGGTACCCTTCACTGCAATGTGCATGGCATTCTACACCTTGTTATACATCAAGGTATTGTATATTTGTGCTGGTAGCTTAAAACTTTTTCCTTTCTTTAAAGTCATCTCCTTTCAATATTAAACTTTCACACTAATCATGTTGTAACCTGAGTAGGCACCCTTCTGCAACTAGTCTTTTTAACCACCTGCATCCAAGTGAAATTTGGTGAAGTGAGGGAACAGGAGATAAAGACAAGCAGTCCAAGTACATGATATCAAAAAAGGAGAAGAAAAATTGGGAAATAGGAAAAATAAGAAGAGAAGTCCTAGTAATTTTCATATGAAAAGCCTGCAACAAGGACAGAACAAACTCATAAGAAAGGAGAAATTTCTTCCTCTGACAGGAAGAAAACCCATACATTCAAGGGAGCGCCAGGATGCTGTTCTCTACAAGTACCTTTAAAGTTAATCATGTGCAGTGCTCATTATGTTCAACAACTGAAGAAATCCCTTAGAGAGATCTTACAAACAGGTAGTTAAAGCTTCACAGATAATTCTTTATATTAACAGCTCTTCCAGTAGCACTGCCATTATGCAAAGAGGATTCAGCCACGCATTTTATCATAGATGTTATCACTAATAAAAATACATTAAACACAGCATCAACAAAAGACAAAAGCAAAGAAGTCCAACCAAACAAAAAATTAGCCATACCTGACAGAGATATTAAGGCCAACTCATTCAATTTTACAAACATTTGCTTTGCAAATAACATTTTCATCCCTGTTCTGCTAAGGTTCTGTTATGTTACCATCACAGTTCTAGCTTTCAGAGATTTCAATACAGCAAGTCCTTAAAACAGACTATCTGGCTTATAGATTTCTTCCATGTTCATCAACACCTCATGTCAACGCAGGACCCACATTCCCTCACTAGTTTCACAACCAATTCCTGAGCCATAGCAAAAAAACCCCCCAAAAACCAAAAATCACATACATTAAAGTCTGAATTCAAGCCTCATCAGATAATGAGAGCTATTAAAAAGTGCGGGGGGGGGGAGTGTTTGTTTTTAATAGAGTGTTTATGTGCAATGCAAATGTACAAGTAGTATTTGAGGAGTGATGCTGAGCCAAAATATGAACTAGAAGACTATATCCAGCATAACGGGTACAGCGAGGCCACCAATGAATCACAATACATACATATAGGCAAAGAAGGTTCCAAAAATTATAACCATAAAACATCATCCTTAAAAGAGTCTGATGACACAGTGGGTACATGCATGTGTCTACGTATGCTTTCTTCTCGTCATTCTCCACTATGGTAGCTGCACCTAGCTTTCCACAAGTTCATTGAGATTCCACTAGCACCAACTGCTTTTAGACAAGTGATTTGCTTTTAGAAAAGATCAGGGTTGCAGTACTTAAAAATCTTTATTATTCAGTATATATATTGCTTATAGATTAGAAAGGTTTCAAATAAGAAACCCAGGAGTTAAATAAATTTTCAGAGTTAATGCCCCAAAATGGTCTAGGGAAACAAAAAAGCTTAGGATTTTTTTTTTCTTAAAAAAAAAAAAAACAAACCACACACAGAAACCCCACACATTTCAGGTCCATTTGCCTGAAGAAAGAAACAAGTGATTCACTTGCAAAGTGCACATGTCATAAGGGCTACAAGATCTATTAATATTTGAGAATCTTCTGTCTCTCCAAGAAAATTTCATACAGGAAGTATTGCAAGAACAGGCAGGCAACTCTGGAAAAATCAGCATCTATAATGCAAGAGCCATGAGTGTAGGCACACAGCATGATGCAAATATTGTTCTCACAACTTCTTAAAAGGCTTTCATTTCAGTTTTACAAGCATACTAATTTGTCAAAAGATACATCATTATGAGAGCTGCTTCTAAATCTACATGAGAGAGATTTTGAGATTTAGAAGGACAAAGTTAAGTGTATTCCGTGCTTTTAGCTACTATGACTAGTGAGGTTTAATTCTTTCTTCAGAGAGTAATCTTTTGTATGGCCATCTGCACAGCAAGCAAAGACATCCTTGTTTTTTCAAATAAGGATAATATCAGAAAAGTGTGGGTATAGCCCTAATAGCCAGGTGCATACTTTGAATTATTTGCAACTCATTATTATTAGTTGCTCACTCAGCTTGACAATGCTAGCATCATTTATATACTTGAGAGAGACTGCTTGCTTACTGTAGGAAAGAACAATTTCACAGGAATCCCAAAGAGAATTGAAAGATTTCCATCTGGATCAAGCAAGGATCTACAGTTAATAAGCCTTCCAAAAATCTTCCAAGAAATTATTTTTGCCTCAGCTTTTGTTCAACCCAAAGACAAAAAAAAAAAGAAAAAAAAAGAGTATTTATTCTATCAACACAGCAGACCAATCAATCAGTAAGTCATCTGCGAGGATTTAGGTTAGCAATCCAAAATATAATAGTGCTCAGACCACTTTCATTCCAAGGTCTTCTGTGTACAGCTATTAAGATGAAACTCTGCAAACAGACCACTGGTTTCATTCAGATTCATATTCTATGTAAGAGCAGATACCTTTTGGGACCTAAAGTTATGAAAATAAATATTTAAGTTCTGCTTTTCAAATTAGTATCAAACAAAAAAACCTGCATATTATGGATATGCAAAAATACAAGTTGATCTCAAAAAGCAGAGGTCTCAAATACAGATAAATGTCTAAATTAATTTAGAAATTATACATACTAAAGCTAACCCTAAACAAATAATTTTAAAGCAGCACAACAGAAAATTCAGAAGTATGATATATTACCAGTATTTAAAGTGCTCAGCCTTTCTAGAACAAGGAAAAATGCCAACCAGAAGAGGAAGCAGACCTTCAATGTCCCCTATATTGACATACAGACAATCCCACGTGGCAACCAATTGCTCCTTTCAATGAAAGATTAAAAGGTAACTAACATCTCTCTCTCGCCTTTGAATATACATCGCTCTAATCTTAATCTCTATTATATATAGAGAGGGCTTATAATTATAGCTATTATTTACTCAATGTGTTTGAAATATTTCACATCCTCCAGTGTAATAACATATCTGGAAAGACCCAGAACATACCAGAGTGACATTTACAGAACAGTTACCTTTTATCCCTTATCATCAGTAACTTCATTGTTTCATTTGAAGTATGCAACTCTCATAAGAATGATAGAAGAAACTTTGTGAAAGGGAAGAAAAATGGAAAGTAGAGAGAAACAGAAGCTAGAAGAGAAACGTCACATCTTACTCTCCCCAAAAGATACCTTGTTTTCAAGGTAAGCTAGAAAAGTCTGATCATTTGGACAGGATAAGGAAACAAGAAAATGAGGAAAATGGAGAACTAACCTGTCAATGGAGGAAATTAATCTGTAGTCTAGATTTTTTTGTCCAAAGATACAAAATCAATGTTTAAGGTGAGGCACAATACACACCTATTAAGAGGTCCTAAGGGACTGCTAAATGAGGTTTCAAAGAACAGCCTGATTCACATACAAAGATGACAAGATGAGAAACGCCTAGGGAACAGACGAAGTGATAAAGACAGAAAATATAAAGAGTGGGATTAGACAGAGATTAGACACCGCTGAGACCAGGTCACGGGAATCACCCTTGTCAGAGGACAGCTGAACCAGTAGTACTGGTTCAATCACATAAACACCTCCAACAGCTTCCACACCTCAGCGTTAAGAAGGCTACTCATCGCACCTCTCCGTGTCTCACTTCCTCTCATCTCAGAAGTGTTTACAGGGGGATTGCTACACTTCTCAAAGGTCCTATAATATGTCTCGTCCATTTTCATAAGAGTTGATTCAGAAGAGCTTATTACAAATACATTATACCACAGGATGGGTTCTATGTTTCTGATCCCTACTACCTACCCCCCACCCCCTATAATTTACTAAATGAAATAGACGGATACCTCTCTTATACTCAGCAAAATTTCTATTTACCTCCCTTTCATAAGAACAGGGTTCCCTTTCAAAGCCATAACAGACAAATTGTCACCTTCACCTCATACCACCCTTCTGGAAAGTGGAGGTGGGGTGGAGGCATGGACAGGCCGGGGGACACACAGTGATAAGAAAAAAATTAATATGAGCACTCACGTCAAAGCTGGTGTCCTGGTCCCAGGCAGAGATGAGCTGCTCTCCTAGGGTAGTCTATAAGGTTTTGTTTCATTCCGTAATACATCAAGCTGAGTGGTCACTGTTACCCCCCAAACCGGCAGCGCTGGGAACGGGCCCGTGGGAAGCTTGCAGCCGCTGGATCCAGAATCCCCCGAGGTTCCTGCCTCGTGTCGGGTGATGAGCAGGCAGTTAGCGTCTTTTGTCAGGCAGATAGCTCGGGGAAGGGGCAGTTGCAGGTTCTCTTTCCCCCTGCTCCCAGCTCAGGGAGGGGATTTTTCTCCTCTGGGCTTTGTATTTACTTTTGCCTGCTGTCCTGGTACCCGGCTGTGTCCATCCGCGGGTGGTGAGATCCTGTGTAATTTGTTCTGTTTTCTGTTCTTTTAATTACTTATTAGCAATAGTATTGTTAGTAACTCCGTAAGTTTCATTTATATAATTAAATAGTTCTTAACTTCTTATGAGCCCCCCTTGTTTTTCCCCTGACCCTTCCTCACTGGCTACCCAACCAGGCCCCTGTGAAAAACCCAGCTGCTAAACCTTCACGTGGGTGGCTTTTATTGCTCCACCTCTGAAATTTCAGTTCCTCCTACGGCAAAGACAGACTACAGGCACAAACCATGTCAGACTACCGAGCAAGACACAACAGATACACAGAGAGGTGGAAATAGTGCAAATCCATCATACCCTATTTTACTCCAGAAACCTAAGTAACTGGTTAGTTATAAACCAGAAAGGGGAAGAATTTTGTTATCAACTGTGCAAGATCCTCTATGGCATAAATCCACAAATTCAAACACCAAGGGACTTCAAATGCACACTGAGTTGATTTCAAGTCTGTAATTGAATTGCTTAAAAGATAGAAGTCTGATATACTGGCAATCTATAAAAATGGAAATAGAAAGATGTATTATTATCGCACTTTTACCACTGAAGTGGAACATGACCTTAAACTGCTCACTTAAGGTCATTTACTTCAGCAGCAAAGGAGGGTTCACCAGACCCAACTGACAGATGTACGGGGGAGCTCAGCATCAGGTAAGCACCTGCGGGACCTCGGATTCTGCCCAACACCAGGACAGTGCCACAGGGTTGCACAGTTGCATTCCTCAGCCTTCCTTTTCTGAGAATGAGCTGTAAGGAAGCCTCCCCAGTACTCAAAGTGGTACTGGTTGCCAGCAAACACAACCCATTCCTGCACTTTTCCTGGTGACTAAATAGAATACAAAGAACAAATCTCAAAACGTACACAGTCAGATTTTGAATGTATAATGAGACATCTTTCACACCAAAAAAAGGTCAATATTTAAAGTTACTCCAAGGTTTCAGATAATAGCTGATGTCATCAAATTACTTACTATCTGAAACGAGGACCAAATCACAAGCTACTTCAGCATCTTGACTATAGCAGTGCTTCACAAGCTTCCGTAAGGCACAAACACAAAATAAACATGTCCAATACCACTGGAGGATTCCCAGTTTTATTTATCCAAACATCCAGAAAACTGAGACAGCTCCCTAATAAACTACTGGTGAAGAAGAGTAAACAGAGTTGCTAACATGTTATTGTCACCCCCTAACAGCAACGCAGAAGCACTGTTACTACACTCTAAGGACAACAGGATCAAGCCTCACCTCAAGGCCACACCTGCACACTCTCATGCGTGTCACTTCTATATGAAAAATTGATTAGAATATTTATACACAAGTACCTAGAAGTAGGACTGGACCCACAGACATCTGGAACCATGAAAACAAAAATTACAAGGCCCACCATAAGCACTTATTTTCGCACTCCAAAATACTACTCTTTCACAAGAATAACCACCACAAAAAAAAGTTCAATTTTATATAACATGCCTAAGGATGATATGCATGTGTGTATATACTTTATATAAAAATATGTGTACACACAACATACATTGACTTTCTTCTTTTATGGAGAAAAGGAAACAAGATTACTCCTTAGTTGACAGAGGTTAAGATGCATGATTTTTAGAGAAAAAAAAATTAAATGCTATCGGAGTCTAAAATATTTTAACTGCATACTTCAGACCCCTAAACTGAAACACTGTCCAGGCAACTGAACAGAAACTAGTCTTCTCTTATGTAATTCTTCTGAAGATCTGCAGGCATCCTAAACATAGCTCACATCCTCTAGATTCCTTAATCAAGGTATATGCATTTTGGTTTCTTACTTCTTTAAGGACTGGCACATTAATCTCCTCTTAGATAAGTGTTTTGAGTGAAAATCTCATAACAGACACACAGGTTTTACTTGCATTTTAAGATGTTAAATGACATATTTGAGATCCCACCAAGGCATTAAAAATAAGTTACAGGTCCCAACTTCATCCTGAGAAACTTCACAGATCAGCGAATTCTCTTACCTTCGAAAAGCTTTCTCAAGAAAAGAAAACCCTTGCAACTGATCCCCTGGCCTGGGGACAGGAAACATCCATAATTCAGTACTACCTTGGTAAGATGGGGCATGCAGGGCTGGTGGCACGTGAAGATGTGTAAATGAGACATAACCTAGCATCACCTATGTTGTAGAGTCACAAACTTGTATTGCTTTATTCCCAACTCACATAAAAGCTATTTTTGTTCATGCTTCTTAATTCTGCCTGCTTAAGTAATGCCATTACTATTTTGTGAAACACGACAACGCTCCAATTCATGCCCTCAGGGCTTCAAACTCCTTCCACTGACAGGAAAAATGGACACCTCAGGTCAGGGGATAATCATATGCCTGAAGCAGACAGCATCAACTCACAAGAGCCAATGCAAGGCCTGACTTACATACAAAACTCTAGTTGTAAGCACAGACTGCACCACAGAAACAATTTGTGTCTAAACGCAGGCTAATTAACAGCTGTGTAAGATACAACCTGTCACCGTAAGACAAATCCTCAATCTTAGATTTGGATATTTCAAGAATAGATTATATACCATAACCATAGTCTTAGCATCTGAGATGCGTATGTCACCTAGTCCCACAGTGATATTTAGGTCTGAAACCTACCTAAATACATGAGAGAAGTAAAGCAACTCCATGTGGCAAAGCACAGCTAGCTGCTCCTGTTCAAGTCTCAATGAAGTTAACTACATACAGCCTTGTCTTTAATTTTCGTAGGAGTTAATTTAAGTCAGAATCTTCAAAAAACACACCTCAATCTTGAATTTCTGTATCCTTATTTCAGGCCCTGGTAAAGTGTAACTGATCTGAATACCCTACCTTAAAGCAACCTCCACCTGCTAACGTAACACAGTGAAACTAGTTTGTCATGCAGAAAAATTATTAAAAATATGTAAATATTTTGTCCTGGTTGCATTTTTCAAATACAGATCTTACTACATTACCAGTGATGTGGGAAGTATCCAGCACTTCATGTGCTGGTGAATCGTTCTTCACTCTTCTGTCAGTTGTGAACAGCTACAAATGCATACAGGCTACAGAACTGATGTTTTCAAAATTTAAATGAACAATAGACACATTATTTCAATTCTATTAAAGTTGGAGTTTTATTAGGACCAGTCAAGAATAATCCTTCCCCAAACAACATACTGACTGTATGTTTACACTGAAATTGAACTTTTGTAGTGAACAAGACAAAAATATATAGTTTGGGCACAACTTTTAATTTTTCAGGTCCAGTAACAAAGTACTCCATTCCTTCTGCACAGAAATGGAATCCCCCCTTCCACCATTTCTAATACAGTATGGATTGTTAATGCAACCTGCTAACAACAGAAGAGCAAAGCACTAAGGTCAGAAGCCACAGGGAAACAGCAGTGAGTTAACATCAACATTTCCAAAAATGCCTATAGACTACTGAAAGGTCCCACTTCAAGACAGCTCAGAAAAAAACAAATTAGGAATATTTCAGGTCTAGAAACCAAAAAATCCATTTCACTTGTGAACCCCTCCGGGACCTCACTCAGACTGCTTACAAAACAAGAGAAAAGAACAAACCAAAACCTCTTAAGATTGATACTATCTTAACTAGTGAATGCCTGTACTTATAAGAAGCCATTTCCTTTCTACGTCTTCTAAAACAAACACAAAAGTAAATCTTCACATATTTTTTCTTCTAAATACACAGGTATGACAGATCTGCAAAAGGGACCTCCAGACGTCTCATCCAATCTCAGCAGTTCTGCAATTCTATCATCCTCTAGGGTTTGGGGTTTTTTTGCATTTTTAAGTCAGACTGCTTTCTTCATGCAATCATTTTTGTGTAGATAACTTACTTTAAACTGACTTAAATTACGTTGAAAATTCTGAGTTTCAACACTTACCTTTAAATTTGTCTTTAAGAGACTAAGAGCAGCTGAACATATATTCTTTTGTTGGTCTTTCCCAGTGGAAAGATGTACAGCGACACCTGACACTTTTTTTGTCTCCCTGCACTCATAACTTGCACTCAGTGAAGGAAAAGTGTCAAAGGCCACAGGTTACAGAGCCCAGCTGGAGTAGCTGCATATCATCAAGTAACCGATGCCCACCAGGAAACCAGTAAGAAAACCCTTGGCATGGCCAGGCACAAGTGGAGCACACCTCCAAGCATCCATCCCTGCTCCAGTGCAAGCTGCTTGAAAGGCTCATGACCTAACGCTGAGTCCTACAGAATAGCAAAGTGTATGCTGTCAGAGGGTCATTGTGTTGACCTACAATGAACAAATTCCTACCCCACAAAGGTAATTGAAGTGTTTATATAAAAAGTCACTAAGGTGCTAACAGACTAGGTGCTAACCTCTGGGCATATCAGAACATTCTGACACTTCTATTAGTGTCAGAAACCTGCCATACAAACTCAAGAAAATAAATTAACTAACAGGAACTAGCTCTAACAGAGTAATAATAATATGTCAATAATTGATCATATTCTTTCTTTCTATATATGACTAATGGTGATGACCTAAGCATTGTGTATCTTTAAATGAAGAAGGTTGATATGCTCAGATAATGACCCACAAAGACAAACAATTCAAAAGGAAGCTTGTGAACATCCTAAGACTCATATAAATTACCATCAAGAGGGAGTTTCCCAGTATGGACTGCATATGGCCAAGTGTTTGTTCTTCCTCTCCAACATACACCAGCAAGTGGAAAGGTAGAAATGGAACTGAAACACTTTCCAATTTTGCACTTCAACAATCCCCCCCCAAAAAAAAACAAACTGTAAGCAAACATAGGGAATTACAGTTTTGGTTTTGTGAGCAAGTAATTACAAGATAGAACAAAAAATTTTCTAAAACAGCCTGCATGCATAGCATAGAATTGCCTGTGAAAAGGAGACCCAAAACCAAACTACAGAAATAACAAACTTGTTGGCCAGCACAGTTACCAAGAAGAAACTGTAAGTATTTGTACGACCTTTTTCACAAATGAATTGCAGTCAAGCACCAAATTTTATAAAAGTTACATTACCAATTTCACTTTATGGTGATGCTTCAAGAAAAAGGAATTGTTTACACAGCAGTACAGTTTTATGCATGATTTATCCAGGTTTCTTTTGATTCAGTGTAGCTGGAGCAGGAGTAAATTAACATAGTTCCCTGAAATCAAATAATAAACTTGTTTTGAATTAGTTATTAATACAGGTTTAACTGAATGGGTTTATGCAAAGAGGAGACAAACTGAGCCTACCCAGAAAGCTCTTTTGCAAAGTCTCTCCATCCCAAGTGTTTCATACAGATCTATCTAATTTGGGGATTACCCCTATTATTAACAGATCTGTCTATAATTACACCCTGATGATGCTACTTGGAAGCTTCACAGATATAAAAATCACATGTGAAAAGATAATGAAGGAAAAGCATCTGAAGTTTACCACACAAGAGTCTCAAGGCAGGGAAGAAAAACAGGCTCTTGGAGCTGGCACTGCTGTCATGTCTACAGCAAGACTAGAATGAAGTTTAAAAGGGCAAGAGAAAAAGTTTAGCTTTCAATGCTGGACTTCAATCCGTATCACCTCATGACAGTAAAATCTTAAATCATGGTCCTAACCATTTCTAAGAATTCTGCACTGCTGAGCAATCTTAAACGCTCATAATGCTTCTGTTTTATTAAGAAAATCAAAATGTTACAGATCAGAAGTGTCTGGACTTTTTCCCTAGGGGCTACTGTCACTGCATTAACACTAACTGTAATCGACACTTAGAAGTGGGAAGCTCACAACATTAAACACACACATACATAGCTAGGTCTTCCAAGCACCAGAAATCCAATATAAAAATGCTGTCTTTTAAAGAACACAGGCTACCCTTACAGGCACATTAACAATCCAAACTGCTCCCAGACCTGCAGCAATCCAGCACAGCCAGGAATCCTTTCCCAACACTATCTGCCAAAGAAAAATTATGAAAGGGAAAGTAGGAACACATAATAGCATTGAGCTAGCCTACAGTCACGCAATCCCGTTTGCAAAGGAATTAGTTCTTTTACGCTTATGACAAAGAAGCCCCACAACACTGTTTGTGTCAAAAACCTCAGATGCACAGGATATCTTGAGATGGAAGCTTAAGACAGGTAAAATTAAGCTAAGCCTAAAATGGAAAAAACACACCTTAATGCTCAACTATGAGCTCTACATTGTCACAATGATGCCAGAATCAACTGGTCTTCCAGCAAATGCATATTGGAGAAATAAAATGGACTACAAGAAAAAGATTTTTTGGGGTAGAGGAAAGGTACTGGCAGTTTTGACAAGAGTTTCAATACAGTGGTTTTGTAAAATGGCCAGGAATCTTTTCTCCCCCCAATTACCCATTGAGTACATTTCACGAGTTTATTTCTGCTACATATAGCCTCAGAAATGCATTTACTTCCTTGAGAAAACATCATTTTCTGCGATAGCAGTTTACTCACAGGAGAAGGAAAAAAAAAAAAAAAGCCAGTAAGAGGCAATGTCCTTCCCCGCACTCCCCTAAAGCCTGAATTCCCTTCTTCACATCACAGTCTAAATGTTCAATGACATCATTTGGGCAGGAAAACCAATATTCCCTTCTCTTGTTAACATATTTCTTGTTTTGAATTGTTACTATTTTGCTCTCTTTTTATCCAAGTTGAAGAAATTGGCCCAGGGCACACAAAAAGCACTGGTTTAGTTGTTCCCTATTAAAGCTTTGTATAACCAAGGAATGCTACACAAGAAGCAACCAGAAATAACTAGGTGATGGTTATTAGCACTGGTAAGATACTAGATTTACCCTAGTTGTGTGTCCTGACTCAGACCTGCAAGAAATAGCCAGAACAAAAGCCTAAATTTAACCAGGCTTCTACATAGTTAACACAGCACTGCCTGCTGCAGTCATATGCAAAAATGTATTAATGAATTCACTGGCATATCTGGATACAATACAAATTAATGCCAAGGCTTTTTATTTCATCCATTTTTCAAATCCCCAACATCACTAGAGACTGTCAATCAAGGACTAAGCAAATTAAGTGTTCTCTTGAAGGACTTGATTTGTCTCTATACACACATAAGTTACAGCATTCCTGTTTTGTTAAAAACAGGAGGAATCAATTTGTCTTACCATCATGTTATCCAAACACAGGCTTCCAAAACTCTGACTAAAACACTGTTGTACAACCTTGGCAATGTTAACTTAGAAGCTGTACACTGGAAAGGAACATTAAGTTACAAAGGGAAAAAAGAAAAAGAAAGAACAAATGCACAATTATTTAGACAGCATGCCTCCCCCCAAAACAGACTGACAGCTACTGTTTTCCAGAGTCAGCATTTCACAGAATTTTACTAATATAACAGGTCATCCCATACAGCTTTAAAAACTGCATTTTTTTAAAAAAAGGTATTTCTAAGTTCTTTAAAATCTGTGCTCTAATCTACTAACAACAGTACAAACACTGTATCTATTGATTAATTCCTCTTATTTAAGAAGTGAACTTCCAGTAAGTATAAGTAGCCTAAAGCAGTGTAATGAAAAAATAGTCCACTAAGGGGGAGGGGGGGGAACGGGAACCCTTCATACTGAGGATTTTATAAATAGTTTATTTTTATGTTATTCTCACTGTCTAAAAATCACACATGCAAACAAGAATGAGGTAACCTGAATATACACTTGGAACACATAAAATATTTCTCTTTGGGCCTCCCACAGCACACGTTATCATGTTATCATCACACTTCCCTGACTCTAGATGTTGAGATCCAGACCATGTCTAGAGGGACACTCAGAAACCTGAAGATAAATGAAATGGAGATGAGAAATCAATGTTTGCCAATTAACAGCAAACCTCAGTCCCCACAGCAAACACTCCTACTCAGGGGGAAAGCTCCCCTTACTTTTCTGATGGCACAAGTCTTCACAGACCTTTTTCCACCTGTAAATTCCTTCACCTGGGGAAGCGATCACAAAATGGTGATTGGGCTCACTTCCAAAATGGTGCTTTCACTCCACCCTAAAAACATCACAGTATTTTTCATTTTCATTGACTTGTCTTAGTGCATCTTTAAAGGTGGTGTCCAACTTTTAAGGCCTATTCTTACGGAAAGATCAAGAATTATTGTGGCATGACCACCACAACTGCATTCCCCTAGGCAGAAAGGCCCTAAAACATCTCACTGAAAAAACACCGTTTTCAAGTAATTTATCAAGCAGACTATCATCAACTCCATGGGGGATTATTCTTCCTAGGGGCAAAAAACTGTAAAATTGTATTTCACAGAGAGTGAGGGGGAAAAAAATTCCCAACTCGCCATCATGATTATTCACACTCAAACAACCACAGGTATTTATTTTGTGTTCATTACTTTAAAAAGCACTTTCTTTTCAATGCCTCATTGAAATAGCTAACCACACTTACGGAAAAAATTAGGAGTTAAAGGGCACTTGGAAACTGCAGATGTGGAAAAAAGAGGATGACTTGCTAACTCAATGCACCACCAGCAAGGTGTAACTTCGCTGCCCTCTGCAAAAGAGACGGCAGGTCAGAGACTTCCTCTACTGTTAGAGGCTGCAGCTCTGATTAGATGTCATCATCAAAAGGGAATCAAGACACCATATTGCCATCTTCCAGCATTTCAGGATAGAAGAGGGGATAAGGTCCTGTCCGCCTCAGTGACATCAAGCACAAAGAGATGCCAGATGCTCCCCATCACATGAGCAACAACTCTCAAACTATTGAGAGGGGTGTCACGGGTCTGTGGAGCCTGTTTAAGCGACGAAGCGCAGTAACACTAGTCTGACTCACAGAAGGAAACCAGCCAAGCTGAAGGCATGCTAAAAGGCAGCTCATATTTAAAGATAGAGGGATTTGCAAAGTGATGTAATTCCTAAAATGTAAACTCCTTTGTTTGACAGAGGCGAAATAAGTCGAAAAAAGCATAACGCGTTTCTCTAAACAACAGTAAATATTTCCTTGAACTTCAGCAGCATCAGTACAACACCAGAAGACAAAGGCGGTAGATGTAAGTTTTACTTTTCCATCAGCAAAGCTATTTCGACGAGGGATCCAGGGAAGGCAGCGGTGGTCGTTGCACCGGACTGCCAAGGTTACTCCCAAAGCACCGTGTCGGAAAGAGGCCATTCCATCTGCTGGCCGGTTCTTTGCGGCTCCTCACCACCCGCAGACCCTTCCCTGGGAGGCACGACCGC
Organism: Eurypyga helias; assembly: GCF_000690775.1. Classification (NCBI taxonomy): domain Eukaryota; kingdom Metazoa; phylum Chordata; class Aves; order Eurypygiformes; family Eurypygidae; genus Eurypyga; species Eurypyga helias. The sequence continues at coordinate 62,873 of NW_010236407.1, forward strand.
TGCCGGCACCCGCGGGCTTCGGGCCGCGGTCGCAGCACAGCCTCCCGCTTGGGGGGGGGTGACTGCAGGGCCGG
>NW_010236408.1:0-7794 GCF_000690775.1 Eurypyga helias
AGCTTCTCAAGCAGAATGCTGTGATGAATATATAAAGAGAACAGATGAATATATAAAGTGCAAACCCAAGTCCATGGAAAGAGGGCATACTTGTCTTTCTCTTTTCTGTGAAGACAACTGCTTAGGCAGCCAACCTAACTATTAAGGCTACCCTAGTGCATTCAGAAAGTACTTCAATCAGGCCCTAGAAGAGGTCATAAAAATTCTGAAAGTTTTTCTTACAAAAAAAACCTCCATGAAATTTTATTTTTCCCTTGGTTATGGTTTCTAGGATGGTTACAGCTTTCCCTTTTTTCTTGGTTGCTGAAAACAAGTATCATGCAACTATGTATAGAAATGGTTAGAAACTCCATTTAAAAGACTGAAAATCCTGTAAGACTCAATCATAATACTGAAATAGCATTACTATAAATATTGCCAATTTCAGGATGAAGGACCTTAAACAACAGCTTTTGTTGTTGTGGCTTTCTGAGAACAACTGGGATAAAATCAGAAATGCTTTCTAATCTTTAGTTAAGAGAAGTAAGGAAATGTCTGTATGAACAGACAACCCAATTATACTAATCATGTAGCATTTAAAAAATTTTGAATCATTTCACTTTACAAATACAAAGCCCATAGAGCTTTTCAGTCACTTGCAGAAGTATTCTCCAGAGTACATTCTCACTAATTGTACAGAAATAAAATGAAGGAATGTTTCTCTGTGTGTGTGCTTGTTTACTAAAAAGTGTATCTGGGCACAGACATGGTTGTTTCAGCAGGTTGGCAGGGCTACAATCCCAAGTACTACAGATACCATTTCAAAGTTATTAGGTGAGAGTTACCTTTTCCCCCTCACTGATCTTAATGTCCACACAATTACAATCATAAGTAATGCCCTGGGACCACTCGCTCTTCACTTTCTCAGTTTCTGTGCACCATGCATGAAATGTGTGGAGAAGCAGGAAGGGAAAAACACAGCTAGCTGACACACTATAATGTTTTCTCCCTTATAAACCCACAGAGTGTTCAATAGCCATGGACCTTACCAGCGTTCTGCACAAGGTACATACTTGATCTTGTATTTTCAGTAAAATCTGCTTAGGTATGAGGTACAGGTTTCCATGCTGAAGAACTCTATCCATCTTTTAAACACGCATGGATTAATCTCATCACTTGTTCATCTGGGATTTTATTGAACAGCCACACATTTTCCCATCAGCTGGATGAGGAATCCTTTGACTGGGTTCTGGCCTGAAATCTGAGGCAAATCTGTTTGTTCACTTATCTGAAGTTGATTAATTTCATTATTGATCGCTGCAACTTGTTTACCACAGCTACAATGTCACAGGTTAATTCTACTTGTCAGGGTTTTGACACCATATCTCCTAAATTATTGACTTCTGTGCGTGCTACTCTTTCATTTTATTTATTCACAGCAATAAATCTTCAACTTTGTTTACAAATAAACAACACAGCACTGCGTAAGTGACTTAAATGACACCTTAAGGGAAAACCCTGCAACTCTATCAAATCTTTACCAAAAATTAATGTTGATTTCTAGTATCATTATATATTGGGTTTATGTGATGGGGTTTGGTAGTGGGGGATGGGCTACAGGTCTGGCTTCTGTGAGAAGCTGCTAGAAGCTCCCATGGCTTCGAGTCAGACCTGCCTCTGACCAAGGTTGAGCCAATTAGCACCTCTTATTAACATATAGACAAGGGGGAAACAAAGGGAATCTTCAGTGGTGAGCAGAGTGGGATGTGAGAGAGAAAAGAAGGCAGACATCAAGGTCAGTGAGGAAAGGCAGAAGGAGGTGAGCTGGAGCAGAAGTTCCCCTGCAGCCCGTGGTGAGAGGGCAGGCTGTGCCCTGCAGCCATGGAGGGTCATTGGGGGAGCAGAGACCTGCTTGCAGCCCAGGGAGGGCCCCAAGCCAGAGCAGGAAGATGCACTGGTCTCCTTGGAAAACCTGCACTGGAACAGGTTGCTCCTGAAGGACCACACACCTGTAGAAAGGACACACTCTGGAGCAGTTAGAAGAGAAAACTGCTGTTCCTGGGAGGACCCATGCCAGGGAGGTTCATGGAAGACTGTGTCCTGTGGGAGGGACCCTACGCTGGAGCATGGGCAGAGTGTGAGGAGTCCTCTCAGTGAGGAGGAAGGAGTGGCAGAGACATGTGATGAACTGACTCCAACCCCATTCCCTGTCCCCCTGAACCACTGTGCAGGAGGAGGTAGAGAGACTGGGAGCAAAGCTGAGCCCATAAAGAAGGGAGGGGTGAGGGGAAGATATATTTAAGATCAGGTTTTATCTCTTATTATTCTACTCTGATTTGATTGATAACAAGTTAAATTGAATTTTCTTCTACAAGTCAAGTCTGTTTTGCCTGTGATTATGACTGGTGAATGATCCTTCCTTGTCCTTGTCTTGATTCATAAGCCTTTTGTTATATTCTCCCCTCCCTATTCCACTGGTGCTCAGTTGCCAGCTGGGCCTAAAAAACACCTTAGTACCCCATTTGCTTAGAATCATAAAATCACTTTCAATTTAAACCCATTATCTCTTGTCCTGTTCATACTGGCCCTTGTAAAAAGTCCCCTCCCAGCTTCCTTGTCAGCCCCTTCAGGTACTGGAAGGTAGTATAAGGTCTCCCTGGAGCCTTCTCTTCTCCAGGCTGAATAAGCCCAACTCTCTCAGCCTGTCCCCATAGCAGAGGTGCTCCAGCCCTCTGATCTTCTTCATGGCCTCCTCTGGACTCGCTCCAAGTGGTCAATATCCTTCTGATGTTGAGGGCTCCACAGCTGGACGCAGCACTCCAGGTGGGGTCTCACCAGAGCAGAGTAGAGGGGCAGAATCCTCTCCCTCAACCTGCTGGCCACACTTCTCTGGATACAGCGCAGGATACGGTTGGCTTTCTGGGCTGCCAGCGCACACTGCCGGCTCATGTCCGGCTTTTCATCCACCAGTACCCCCAAGTCCTTCTCCTCAGGGCTGCTCTCTATCCACTCTCCACCCAGCCTGTACTTGTGCTTGGGATTGCCCCAACCCAGGTGCAGGACCTTGCACTTGGCCTTGTTGAACTCCATGAGGTTGGCAGTGGCCCACCTCTCCAGCCTGTCCAGGTCCCTCTGGATGGCATCCCTTCCCTCCAGCGTGTCAACTGCACCACACAGCTTCAAAAGTTATAAGACTGTTCTATGAACAACAGTTAATTTTCCTGATACTTTCAGGGCTCCAAAGTTGTCAAAAAAAAAAAAAAAATCAAACTGATCAATAACATTAGTTTTACCTGAGTATTTCCTGAGATTCATGAGGATCTCATGGTTAGAATTTATCTACTCAATATGCATCCTGTCCTAAAGCTTTTCATACTCAACACCCATGCTTTGGGGGCAGGCAAACATACTTTTTGGAGCCAGTATTACTAAGCTAAGACAAACCAGCACTAAAAGCTGGATTCTGCACTTCTGTTAATAGTTATTTTTATTTCAGTTAAAGTTCTTATGAGTAGAGGAAAAAGAAGCTAAGTAGAGGATAGGAAGCATCAGCACTGGAAAATGATAATGCAAATAAATTCAGAGGAATGCAGGAACCTCCATTCCTATCATTAAATAATGTTATTTAACAGTGGAACAACACTGTTCCATATTTGATCAGACAGTGATTGATGGAAAGAGTATAGATCTAACTAACTAGTGCTTATTTTAAAATTGTTCTTGAACCAATAGATACTTGTAGTAAAATAGGTACTTAACATGTTCAACAGTTCTTTTGTGAATATTATAAATTACTATAAAATTTGAATTCAATACAATTACGATGAATTTTTTCATACATTTTATTGCTGTCCTTATGGGGAAAATACCTTTTTATCGTCCTTATAGATACTATACACAAGTATGATGTATATATGTCCTGAAAATCACTGCATTCCAATTTAATTTTAATTTCTTTACATTCGGAAAATTCACAGGTTTTTATATATGGCTTAAGAAGAAAATTATGTAAAATACTTCCCCTGGATCACTTTTCCATATCAACTCAACAGTCACCACAATGAGCCGATAAACATGCTCTGTTGATAGCTCCATAATTTACATGTACAAATGCCTACTATGAGAAAGTATCATATTAATGTAGATTTTCACTGGACAGTAACAAACTGCAACCTTGCAAAAATTTACATATGAAATGTTTTGCCTACCACATTTTGATGAGCTGTTAGGAAAGGTCTCTGCTGGAGATATATTTAAAATCACACTGAAAAGCAATTTAAAGCAGATTATAACTTACAAATTTTGGGAAATGGAGACTTTAATTAAAAATGTACATACTAGTAAAATATTTCACATGCAAATCAAAACAAAAGCATAGAGTTCATCTTAAGATTTGTCTTCTTGGTCTCTAAAAGCCAAAGGTCAGAAAAAATTAAAAGATTCGCAGAAACCATAAGGTATGATCATTTAATAATGAAGTCAGATTTGAGCCAGGTACATGGTTCTCACAGGCGTTCCCCAGCTTGTGGACCCCCAAGGGTCCACAGCTGGGCTCGATCACAGCTGGCTTGGAGCACGAATGGTCAGACTGAGGGCACTCGAGCGTGCCTGTGGGGTCCTGGCCAGGGAGGAGCAAATACAGGTTGAATAAAGAGTTTCAATTCACAGCCTCTTCATGAGGAGAATGGCACCTTTTACAGCAGCTTTTCCCTCAGTTTTCCAATTGGAAATCATAGATATGAAAACAATCACTTTCAAAAAGCATAGCAACTAGAAAGAATTAAGGACCATGATTCAGCATATGGAGTCATGGAACCATTTTTTTAAGGATTTCTATGATTGTTTAAAGTCTGATTATACTTACAGAGGGACTGAGAAGAACCGAGTTGATGCTGGCTGTAAAGAGAATGGCCAGTGTGACAGGAATAAAAGAAAAACTATACTACTGTGCAAGTGATGTGAAGCAGATAGTGACACACACTTATTTTCTCTGGGAAGTATTCTTAAAGAAATGAAGTCACATATTTCAACATGCTATCATGTCTTCTGGTTTAGAGGCAAAATACAGTGTCATTGATTTATACGGCAATTCAAGCAGGACCACCCAGGCCATTAGCAGACCAGAGAAAGTATGAAGAGAGTTCTTAAAGCTGCTATTTTACCTGCTTCATTACAAATCAGTCCAGATCATCTCGGGTGAAAAATCTCCATAAATGTTTGTTTGATTTTATTTGTGTAGTTAAATGGGAGAATACCTTCACTCGTTTTCCAAGTATAGTACTGCATACCAGAAGTAATTTTCCAAAGGGCTATTTTCTTTTTAGAAAACTCATCCACTTGGCTACACAAAAGTTACAAATTTCAGTTCTACTGTGTTGATCCAGCACTAGGATGATTTTATTAGGTACACCAGGGTAGCAGTATATAGTATTTGAAGAAAATATACGCCATTTTAACATATTTTTGTCCTTTCATGACCCCATTTGTCCAAAACATTTAGTTAACAGACAGTCATGTTACCTGCTCACCAGACCTCTAATTTCCTTCAGTTTAAGGAAAGGCTTCAAAATCTGGATTTCCTTTTTAGAGCTCAAAATATGCTATGAACTCTTATCTTCTCAAATGCCTTGAAATCTATTTAACAGCGCATCTGAACCTCTTGACAGATTTTGGAAAGCAATTTCAGGTATTGGAATGAGAAAGTTAATAGTGTGGAGGGGTGGGGAACATTTTATCCGTAAAAAACATGAATCTTCTGCAAAGATATAAACTTCTGTATATTATTCTTGCCTGGACAAAATTTTAGAGGAACAGAATAAAAAAAATTGCATCTTAAAGCTCATTGAGGGCAATTTTAATAATTTAAGACAAAGCAGTGTAACACCTGAAAGTACCAGGGCTAGCATCCACAACACCCAACTTTGGCATCTCCTTTACGTAGCTGATGTTTCCATGCTGGATTTCTCAGGCTCCTGAGGGAATTACCAACCCTTCCTGGCCCTGTTCTACCTTGTCTGGAGCCTCACCCCACCCCTGCCGATGGCCCAGGACCCCGTTTCAGCTCAGCCCTGGATATACAGACCCAGCTTGATCTACCTGTTGGGGCACTGAGGGGGCCAGCAGCTCCCTGGGGGCATCTCGGGTGGGTGACAGCAGGACCTAGCAGCAGTGGCCCATCCCACCTCCCCAGTCAGGAACAAGGCAACTGGGGGACACTGGGAAGTCCCTGCCTCGGGCACCAGGCACCTCCCTGGGCACAGGGACAGGCTGAGGCTGGGTTGGGACTTGGGCCCATGGCTGGGTCTGTCTCAACAGGTTCCATGGCCAGGCAAGGCAGGTCTGTGTGGAGCAGGAGACTGTCCCTGCTGCAGTGTCACTGGGGCAGGGACTGGTGTCCCTGGGGTCTGACATGGAGTCATGGCCATGGGCAGGATGGGGGAGTACTGGGGATTTGGCAGGAAAAGTGAGGGCCAGCAGTGCCCTCTAGGCCATGACAAATTGCAGAATGAGATGTGAAAGCTGCTCCTCCAGAACTGACTCAGAGCAACAGCCCACTTCAGGACTCTGAAATCTCTTCTGCAGGCACCTCCTCCTTCATGAAGGTGGCTGCTATAGGAGTTACTGTCTGAATTATGATGCAGTTAGGTGCTCAGCATAACATCTGCTATCACCTCCATGGATGACTTCCTACACAGTCGGTCTATAGCTCAGTAAATCTAAATTTTCTAACACTGAAAAGCTGAAAGCCGAAGGTTTTGTACTGCCCTGACAACTCAGTGATCACATCCTGTCTGTAATATGCTTTCTGTAATATCAGCTTCTGTTAGTGTTATTGTAACTGGACTAATAAATCTTCTGGTTGTACTTCTATTAGCTTGTTAATATTTAAATTTGCTAACAGTGAATTTCTGACTCCCTATGTCAGGTGAGTTCCAGTTTTGCTCATAACAAGATCCTGAGTTTAAGAAATGTAATTGACTACCTTTGGACCTCTCATTTTTAAACGTACTATAAACACCCTACCAAATCTGCACATGAATGCAAAGGCTGAGATACAGTCAGCCTAACTGGTTACCTAAGTGACATTCAACTTTTAGACACCTCATATAGTAGCTGTCTCTAAGTACCTGTCTAAAGGCATATATAGGCAAGATTAGTGGTTTCTGTTAGGGATGAAAACAAAATAAATCTTTTAAACCACCTATCCAGCTTTCAGAAGTCTCACAAATGCAATAAAATTCTCATTTACTAGAATTATATTTTCTGAAAAATACTTCAGTTATTAAGTCAGCTAACATACTGAAAAGCTCATTTATTTTCCAGAATCTGTAATTTGTAATTCAGTGCAAGAGTTGTACTGCAATTCCACTATGTTCAAGCTAAGGCATAAAAGCATTAATATTTCAGGAGTAAACAATTAAAACCTTTAGCATATTCCTCCCACACTTGATAATTTACTTTGGTAACAAAGAAGCACTCAACAATTGGTCAGCCCTAGAGTGACATCTACAGTTCTAAAAAATAGGCAAAAGAAGCAAAAATTACATCCACTCACCCTGCCTTAACTAAGAACCAAGAATGTGCTGATGATGAACTGGTGTATGAATTGGGGATACAAAAGAGGAATGCATTTTACCACAAAGCACACTGGCTAGACAACAAGAGGAATAACTCTGCCCACTTGTTAGTTCAACTCTTCTGCCTGTAGTTTCCCATCTCTACTTTTTCCTAAGAGGAAAAAAAGAATGTTTTAATCCTGGAATGGAAAAGGAATATCAATCAAGTGTAGCTGACAAAAAATTAGATCTAGGGAAA
>NW_010236408.1:7848-53716 GCF_000690775.1 Eurypyga helias
AATGCAAAATATTCAGTACAATGTATTGTGAGACAACAAAACTTTACATCATCTATATAGATAAAATTCCATCACCTTACCTGTAATTGTACAGTCTGCAATACTTGCTCCAATAATAAGCAGAACTATAAATTTCAACACCAGAAAACAAAGTTCTATTTTATCTTCTAAATGTATTGTACTACTTAGGTGTTATTTTATGGGATACATGTGTTTTCAACCCATCAAAGTAAGAAAGCCCAAGAAATAAAAAACTTAGTAGACTTACCTGAAAGAGGGAAGCATGTAATACTGGCTTTAATTCACAGATAAAGAAAGTAACTTCACTCCATTGATCAGGTCAGTGAACAGGCAAATATTGGTTGGTATATTTGATCTGATTGTATTTCTGGAACTACACACATGACATTTTAGACTACTGAAAACTTTACCAGGAGTCTAAAACTTAGTCGTATGCAATGGATTTGTATGCTGAAAGCCAGCATAGAAAAGCTGGTAAAGGTGTTAGAATGGACATTAGAAGGTAAGAAGTGCGGGTTGTAAGATGATTCAGGATCAATAATCAATGATAGCTAATATGGAACATTTGAGCCTATTATAGGTCAGCTAACCTTGAAATATAATTCTGAAATGATGTAGATTTCTTGCTAATGTCAGGTTGTGAACAGTCACTGCAATACTTTTCTTACAGGAGATAAATAATCTCTTTGCCTGTGATTAGAACAGCTGCAGAAAAAATGTCAAGGTACTCAGTGTACTCAAAAAGGCCAAGGTACTCAATGTCTTCTTTGGTTTTTACCGGTCAGATTTTCCTTCAAGAATCTGAGGCTGCTAAGACCAGTGGGAAATCTAGACCAAGAAGTCTTATCCCCAGTGGAAGAGGATCAATCTATGGAACATTTAAACAAATGGGACATATGCAAGCCCATAAGACCTAAGAGAATGCATCCATGAGTATTGAGGGAGGTGGCCCATGTCACTGCAAGGCCACTCTTGCTTATCTTTGAAATGTCTTTGTGATCAAGGAAAGTTCCTGAGGATTCAAAGAAAGCATATGTCACTCCTACCTTCAAGAAAGGCAAGAAGGAGGATAAAGGGAACTACAGAACACAGAGTCTTATCTAGAAACCTGGGAAAGTAAAGTAGCGAATAATCCTGGAAACCAATGTCAAACTTCTTAAGGACAGAGATTGTGGAGGAGTCAATATCTATTTATGAAGTGGAAATAATGCTTAACCAATCTGATAGTCTTTCAGAAGGAAATTACCAGCTCAGTGGATGAGGGGAGAGCAGAAAATGTTGTTTATCTGACTTTCGAAAGACTTCTGACAGTCTCCCATAACATCCTTACTGACAAACCGATGAAGTTTGGACTCGATAAAAGGACAATGAAGTAGACTGAAAATTCACTGAACTGCTAGACTCAAAGTGTGGTGATCAGTGGCATGAAATCCAGGTAGAAGGCAGTCACTAGTAAGAAAACAGGTCTGTAGAGAAGGGCCTGGCAGTCATGGTGGACAAAATATTTGACATGAGCCAGCAATGTGTTATCGGCCAGCAAAGAAGGCCATCTGCATCTTGGGCTTGGGCTGCATTAGGAAGAGCATGGTCAGCAGGTGGTGATCTTTCTCCTCTACTCAGTAGTGGTGGTGCTGCATCTCGAATACCGTGTCCCTGTCTGAGCTCCCCAGCATAAGAAGGGTGTGGACTTACTGGAGCAAGTCCAGCACAGGGACACAAAGATGACAAAAGGACTGGACCACCTGCCTTGTGAGAAGAGTCTGAGAGAGTAAGGACTGTTCATCTTGGAGAAGACTCGGGGATCTTATCAATGTGTATAAACATTGGGTGGGAATAAGCAAAGAAAATGGAGCCAGACTCTTCTCAGTTGTGCCCACTGAAAGGCAAAGAGGCAATGGGTACCAATTGAAATACAAATAATTCTATTTAAACATAAGAGAAAGCTTTTTAACTAGGAAGGCAGTGACACACTGTAAAACATTTCCTAGAGAGGTTGTGGAGTCTCCATCCTTCTAGATATTCAGAACCCGACTGGATACATTACTGAACAACCTGCTCTAGTTGAACAACCTGTTTTCAGCAAAGCTCCCTTCCAACCTGAACATTCTATGATTGTGGGATATAAAATAGTTTTATTGGGCAAGGTGATGTTTCAGTTGCAAGAATGATTTCCAGCAATTTTTATCTTCATTTAAGTGTGTAACACTTCTTGTCTTTAGGAAAGGTATATAAAAAATATTCCATCCAATAACCAAGTTAAACATGTGTGTCTTCCAACAATTTTACGTTTAGAGGAAGTTAATTTTGATGATTTTCTGAGGACCTGGATTTATTAAATGGCTTTTCCAACCATTTTTTTATCAAGTTCATTCTCCCAGAAGAGTGATGAACACATGTAACCGGTTTATTTTAATAGGATCTGTTCGGCACAGAACTAAGAAGATATTTCGGATGTGTTGCTTAGCTATATTCCTGCAAGATACAAAGTCCCTGGGGTAAATGAAAGGTACTTCAGAGAAGCTGAAATCCACTTTACATAGCTAAATGTTTGGAAATGGTATCTCCCTATAAAAATCACAGACATGCATTTCTCATAACCCAGGATATTTCTTATGTCTCTGTAGAGTAAACTGAGTTAATAGATACTACTGAATTTAACATGAAATTGTATAGGACTGGGGCAGTTCTACATTTCAGTTGAGAAAGATAGGTACTATTCAAAAGCTACAGAGAAAACACACAGGAAAATATTTAAAGTTTATGGGGAAAATTAGTGCTTGCTGTTCTTTGGATCATTCTAGTTGGTTTTGTTGCAGGAGGTTGCGGTTTAACTTATTTAAAAAAAATACAGTTCTGCTTTGACTTTAAAACTATCAAAACACATACTCATGCAATCACTAATATATTTTAGACAGAATAAAAATCAAAAAAAACCCCATGAATGGGATCACGTAGTTGATAAAATACTAATGATAATACATATTTTACTTATGGAAACTTTTTTTCCTAACTGTAGTTAGATATTCATATGAAATCTCAGATTCTGCTTTGTTATGAAAACTTGCTGTCAGTTTTGCAGCAATTATAACTAGTTTTGCTAATTTTTAATGTGCCAACATATTCTCACAAAGAATCATTCTGCTTTAGAGAATTAATGATCATTAGCACAGTAATGACATATTCCATTAACATATATATTCCAGTGACACTGATAAACATACATTGCCTACCTTCATGTTCTGTATGAGGTATTTTTCAAGCCTCAGAAAAAAAATAGAATATGTTTTTTTGCTGGTAAGATGCAGTACCTTAGTTTTCTTAAGTCATAGTGAGAGACTCAAACATATAGCAGGCTGTGCATGGGTGTTTTGTGAATCAGTTATATCAAGACGTAAGCAGCAACAAAATCTTTATCAAAAAGATACACAGTCATACTAAAGATTATAATTCTGTTCATAAATAAGACATGATGAAATAAAATTCCACATCAAATTGGTGCATAATATTTTTCAGGAAGTTCTCCCTTAATTCTATGGCTAAGGAGGACAAGAAAAATGTGTAAACACCAGCTAAAAGTGGAATAGTTTGTGTTCCTAGATCAAGTATATATAGATTAAGTATAAGAGCTTTATACCAGCTTAGTTGGCTCTCGTACAGTAAAGTGTATGTAAAATAACTGTAAACATATATCTTGCCAGGCAGCATGATAGCTTTCTGCTATGAAATGAATTATTTGATCAGGTGAAAGTAGAGGTTCGGCATGCAGATTTTTAGCATGACATACTCCCAGTTGCTATTGGAGGATCCTTACAGCCTGTACCCACCTTTTTCAAGGCATCTTTTTCTCAGGCAGGTGCTCCATACTGGTTCCATCACTCCCCAGTCTCCATGCTAGTAACCAAACTCAAGCCAGCAGGATGGAAGAAATCAATTCTACCACTTTTTAGAACACAGTAGGAGAATTAAGTCTACTTTAGTAATCACCACACCAACAAGGACATTAGCAAGTTACAGCAAATGCTCACAAGGCCCAGGTCAGCTGGCAGACAAAGCACAGGATTTATGTCCAATGAGGCCACATCCTGCTCTCTTCAGCTGCCTTTTAGCATCCTCAAAAGACAATACAGCCAGGTTCTTCTCACAGCCTCACACTGAAGTCACAGGAAGCAAGTTAAGATGCTCAGGTGACATCTCCAACCAATGGACCAGGTGGGCCTACTGGTACATAAGTCAGGTGACCTCATGCAAAAAGACAGGGAAAAACCCAAGGGCTGTAAAGGTTTTTTCCCCTCAGCTGTTGCTGGAAAAATCTATTCTTGTGCTGCCCCAGTGCCTTAGATGTAAACCCCATAAATATTAATTTTCAAGGACATGACATGGTAAAACATATCAACTCTATACATAAAATTTGTAAGATTGTAATAAATGTTAATTAGCAAATAAATAGTTTCTTTGTCTGTCCTGTAAAGGTTCAATCTAAGAATTTTTCTGTGTGTGATCAAGGCAGCTTTCCCCCAGCTTTCATTAATTCACATTAAGTTTTGATGTGATTTTTACTAAGATAGCAGGTCTCCCAAGCATCGTAGAGATGAAATACTATAGGCAAAAATTTCACTTAAAATGAAAGTTACATTCCAATACCACATTAAATGTACTTAATGCAGTAAAGACTATCTGTAAACAATTTAAATCAGCTACCTTAGGTAGCCATAGGGGTCCATCCCAAACAAACTTCAGCATTCATGAAGAAAATCAGCTGCTGATTTGCCCTGTTGCTTATTTTTATCAAACAGTATTGCTGACAGGAAAAAAGACAGCACTCAGTTGCGTGTCAAACAGACAGACTGTAGCACAATCTTGTTGATAAAGAATTTGGGTTTTGTGATTCTCCTTTGACAGGACACGTCTCCAGCAGCACTGATTTCAACAAAATGTTTCACTTGTGCTTTTGTATATTATTCTGCATTTGATATGCTGGTTATATATAAAGTCACGTAAGTTATTGTTTCAAAATGATTTCTATTGAAAGACATATCAGCTTTGTCCACGCAGATTTCCACTGTTAGCAACAAACAGAAGCAGAAGTGATATTTCATCATGTGAGTCGCTCCGGAAAATCTGTGCCTTCAGCTAGTCATTGTACATAAAGACCACAAGATGGCAGTCTTGCCTTGAAAATAATACGCTGAATCGTATTTTTCTATATAAGGTGTTGGCTGTCTCCTTTTTGACATCAGGCATTTTCAGCTCCTATCCTATTTCTCTGAAATAGCTTCTCACGTACAAGTAAAATTAAAGCACAGAGGGTTTAAATCTCAGCCCAGTTTTCATCTTGAAAAAAAAAAAAAGAACGTCTTTCAATTTCCTTAAGTAGAAGTTTTTCATGTATTCAGGTTTTGATAATAATCATCCTGATGAGTATTGCCAGATCTTTATTTTCGTGGGGGAAAAAAAAAAAAAATCTGTTTTCATCCTGAAAAAACATGCTTTAGGATTCAGAGGAAAAGTCAGAGAACTTTTGGGTTGCTGGTGGTCTACACCTAATCCATGACATCCGAAGTATTTATTATTCTGTCACAATGAGAAAATATGGATATGGTTAGAAAGGATTCACAATTCTATAGTCTCCAAGAGCTGCTATGCTACAATTTATGGGAAAGACTCTTTACTTAGTGTTGTTAGCTAGGAATTAACGAAAGGCTCAGAAAGCTAGCTCAGATTTGAGGAATCAGGAGGTTTGAGTAGCAAGCTACATGATAGAGCCATAGAATTTATTCTTATATCAGTATGGTAAAGTGAATGCAAATACTCTAACTTTATTTTTGGGGGGGGGTGGGGGGGGGGGAGGTTTGTGTTTGTTTTGGGTTATTTTAACTTTTCAGGAAATAATATATTACAGAACTATATTACCAGACATTTACTAGGCATCCCTCCGGAGGTGTATTGTCATCAACAGTTTGAGAATTATAAACAATACCAAGTAATTATGGAATAACTTTATATAAAAGTGCAGAAGAATAAGGCTTCTGAAAAATTAGTGTGTCTTTTCTAAGGAAAAGATAGCAAATGTCATAAATAGCAAAAAGGAGTGTGGTTTAGCAGAGCTCCTATCATCCTTTAAACCAGGAAAACAAATGAGGTGGTTTTTGTATAGTCTACAACAACAAATAATTTGGCACAATAGTAGTTAATGAGTAGTTCAAGGCATTTAGTGCTGAGACTTCAACATGTTAAATGCATGAGGTATGAAGGTTTTCACTTTCAAGTAAATTTAGATTGCTGGACCATAAGCAAAATTTTTCAAAGCTGCCTGAAGGACCAGCTTTTGGGTTGGACACTTAAATCCCCAACAGAATTTGAAGTGCACTTGGTGCCCACCTGGAGCTTGTAGTTTAGTTTCCTTGGAAATAAATCCAGTTTATACACCTCAAGGTTGCAGGCATTCATAGGCATCCCCACTAAGAAAAAAGAAAAAAGTTACATGAAAAGCTGAATTTTAATTTGTTCTATCATATAACCTTTACATTAAAGTACAAAAATAAATCTGTTGAGAATTAATAACTTTTAAAATATAGAACTTACTTATGAAGAGGGTTTTTGTATTAAGCTGTTTCATAAAGTCTTTGGTGTTCCACACCAGATCATAAGTATAATGTACAGATACCTTCACACACACACGCATTCCACCTAGCTGGGTTAGAAACTCCTAGGCAATCAGCTTAATTCAGAAAAAATAGTTTTAAGAGGATAGGTCCTTGAACAATGTTCATTACAGATTGCTACCCCTAATTTAGAAATAAGCCTTATAATTACCCTAGTTGAATGACCTTTTTTTCCCCATGTTGTCCCTTTAAGTTACCGTCTATAGCCAGAATAATAATTTTGTGGAGGAGAAAAAAGGATTTTTCTTTTTAAGCTTCTATTTGAATAGTTTTCTTAAAAAAAACCTCAGCACTACTTTATTAACTCAAGCTAAAAATCATTCTAAAATTCAGTCATACACATCCTCAGTAGGTTCAGCATTGATTCCTCAGACCAAATGTGAAGTTAATGATTGTTACTCATTGATTTAAAAGCAAAATTGAGCACCATATCATACTCCAAAGTTTGTTCTCTGTCAACTTTAGAGCAGAGTGACCACCTCTATACTGCCAGCTCAGAGACCAAGAGTTCAGTCTTAGCTGAGACTCCCACTCTCCAGATGTAGTCCAAGAGCTTATAGCATCAGAATTAAAATCCATGTATGAGCATACACAACAGAGGGCACTTGTCACATAAATGCTGTATTGTTTAGCTCAACTGTGGTCCATACAATAGTAGCTAAAGCATCTGTTCTCTAGCATGTAATTTACTTTTCAAAGTTAACCTCTTATCTTTTACTATTGATGCTGTGATTACTTTTTTCCTTTTTATCATACCTCAGTAGTTCAACTAATAGCAGCATTGACTGCTGTTAAATTTTTACTTCGAGCATGAGAAACGTTAGATTGTGTGGCAAAACATATTTGCATGCAACAGTCACTTACAAACAACCTTTGCAAGCAAACTCTTCAAAACAGACAGAGAAGAAAAGAAAATATTTGAAAGCTTATATCACACATTATATAGGTATTTGAGTTACATCAGCAAAAAGAACAGCTCAACACCTCAAAAAGGATGAGAAATATGCAATAGGAAAAAAGAAATAGTGATTTTAATGGCTATATTTTTACACAAGTTTAACATGTTCTACTGTCAGATTGCAATGTATCAAACATTAAACAGAGTTTAGCCAGTACTTGAGTTTAAAGCAGTAAACTGCTTCTGAAACTGGTCTCTAATTCTTTTTTTTTTAAATCTTATTTCACTAAACTATTCAGCTCATTATATATGTGGCTATGAGATTAACACATTCTTCTGGATTTGCTAGTTGTCTAAGATTTAAGGCTTTATTCAATCAGATGTCAGAACTATTTCAAGTATTAGACCATTGCTGGCAAAAGGTCGTCTTATTCACACCTCAGGTGCAATCAAGACTGCTATAGATACACATGTGTAAACAGAGTAAGAGTGTGCCTTTAGACATCTTCCACACGTTAGCCGTATTTTCTTACTTGGTCAGTTAGAGAATCCAGAAGAAGTTGAAAGGATATATGCATTCCCCCTTAATGAAAATGATTGAGAGTCCATGCAATATCTGTTTGCATATACAATGAATAAGTAAAACAACTTCTACATGTAGTCTGAAACCATAGTGAAACCATCTTGGTGACCACACAGTGATTGCAAAGAGTTGCCATTCATGATTAATTGCTTTCCAATTCTACTGCATTTAATATTTTATTGCTTTCAAAATTCTGTGTTTGTGAAAAGCACTTTATAAAACAAGCTGTAATTTGCTGTTGATAACAGTGTCTCTGAATATAATCCTTCTGGTTTTGGTGTTCTTAAACTTGATGGTGATTAAGTGGAGAAGTACAATTTGCAATTCTCTACAATTAAACATTTTAACACAGCCATCCTCAACCTTTCTGACCCATGGGAAAAAACACTAAACAAATGCAAAGCTGAAGGCAGTGCAGTGCCTTGCTCTTCTTGTTAAGCTTCACCACAACAGCGGTGGCCTTTCTGGGTGCACAACCAACAGAATATTTAATTAGCAATCCAATGTATGGAACTCGCACTCCATTTTCCATCACTTCAGGGTATTGTAAAGCTAATCTAGACTGTAAATTTCTCAGAAGAAAAGCCTGTGAAAAACAGCCAGTATATTGCTAATACCAATAGCAATCAAAGTGTACTGTGGATCTTGGTTTAATTAATTTCATATTTAATGTCACTTTTTAAAGCTATTTCTTAATGGCTCCACAGATATAATAGGTCTACTATTCTTAGTAACTTTAATTTATGGACAGAATATTGTGTCATTTAAATTTAGTCACTTTCTTTCTACTAATTTAAACCACCTTTCCTAACTTCTGTTTCTTCTCTTGATGACAGATTTTACTTAATTTCTGTAAATGGAGAATGCATGCTCGAAACAGGGTACACTTACATCATTATTTTTTCATCATTCTTTGGTTGTACTTTTGTAGGAGTATTTCTGTTAGGACCTCACAACAGCGGTATTTCTTACGGGATGAAAAGAACAGCCAGAGGTGTGACAAGTACAGCCTGGCAGAGGAATCATTTCTGTTGGACTTCATAAATCTTAGAGAATTTTCTGATCTCCTTAAGGTTGAATAGCTCACATTTTAAAAGATATGATCTCATATTACTTTCTGAGGAGATAATGTCTTACTCAGGCTATGAATTCCATGTAAAGATTATGCAACCACAATGCATCTACACAGAGATACATCTCAGGGATTTTGTTTTGGCTCCATTTTCCAGGTAGGAACTGGCTAATCTATTATTAAATCTGGTTTAATTTGTCTTCATTAACTGAGAGATGGCTCAGATTACTGTGAAGTCTTCAGATCTTATTTGGAGGCAGTACTTGCAGGGTTCCTCCTGTAGTGGTTTTCAGTAGCTGGCTAGCCCCTTGACATGTAAGGTTCGACAGGAGATTTTCACTCATCCAATTCCCATGATTTTCGCTAACATCAACAGCAACTTTAGTAGTTTAGTTTTCAAAAGCAGTCATAATCGAAGTATTAGCACATCATTACCTCTCTTGATTAGGATTCTGGACAACATCCAGATATTCTGAAACCTATTATAAACACAAATGGGTTCAATTCTCAGCTTTTAAGTTTCTTGAGTGTAACAGCTTCTCAAAATGGAAAATTTTAAAACTAATCTCCTCCCTAGTTGGAATAAAAATATTACTCTGATGATCTATGTTATTGTCCCACTACAGGAACAAAACTCTCACTGCCATCATTTTATTTGTTCCAGCATTTTTCTTCTTAAGTATTTAAGCATTTTAAAGTATTTCTCTTTTATATGTATTTAAATATAATCAGGCAAGATTAGTCAAATATCTAGTTCAGTTCAGTGATCAATTCACTTTTGTACATTAGACTGGAACCTAGTACAGACTTATCTTGAGCAAGATAGGCTTGTGTCACAAAAATATTTTCTGTTTAGAAAGACCAAAAAAGCTAAAATACTTGGAAGTCTAAGACCTGCAGCATATATCCATCTTTGAAATAGTTAGCAACAACTTTCTTCCCATGTATTTGAAGTACAGTTATCTCCTTAGCTAATTTAATTACCTAGAAAAAATTCCAAATTATTTTACCTTTTGTTTGTTATTTGGACTGAAGATTCCTAGGTATGCTTGTTTTTAAACATAATTGATGCTAAAGAATGAAGTATTTTGTAGGCAGTATGAAGTAAACTCTCTATTCACTGTTTTTCCTGTATTTGTAAAGACTTCAGAATTCTCTTCGTATAAAATATTTCATACAATGCAGTCTTTAGTGTACCAAAATATCCATATGATTATGTTTAAGAGAGCCAGAGAGGGCTGCAGAGTATGTATTCTGAGATTAGTAGGCAGGCAGAAAGTATGGTTTGATGTCTTAGCCAACTTAAGTTCAATTTTGCCACCAAAGAAAAGCTTTGAGTTTCTCCAGATTTGCTGATTATTAGCACTGCATTTCCTCTGTACCAATGGCCAAAGAAGGAATTTCCACACACACTGCTTTAAACACATGATTGGAATTATTATATTAGATCATTTACGTGAAACAGACTGCATGTTTTGTCCCCAGCTCTTTTCCTCAAAACAAGCGGAGAGCTTTCTTAAAAGGAAGGGTTTTATTTGAGAGTACAATTCATTTCACAAAAGACAAAGGTTTGCTTAAAGAAAGTGAAAATCTGCAGTTGAGTTTTGGTCACTGTATTGAAGGGAAATTAAGGTAACTATGAACAGATTTATTCATAACTATGTTGAATTCATTGCTCAGAAATAATGAAACTATATTCTTAAAATGTGTACAAATTCAAATACAGCAGATGACAAAACTAATCCTTTAAATACCTGAGTAAGGAATTCATTAACAAAATCACAGAAGGGTGCCATGGTCTGAAAAAAGATGCACTTACTGTCAAATGCTAAGGGAGAACTAATAGAGACGTGCTTCCAGAAACTAAACAGTCTTTTGTGTATTTGTATTTATACTTCCTATGTATTCCTTTAAATATGAAGATAGAAAGGCCTGGATGTCAACGTTGGTAACTGGTTATAATGCTTTAGAACAAGTGATGTTAATAAGAAATACATTTACATAAAATGGTAACAGACATGGAAAGGAATTAAATTACGGAATTGACCTAAATCCAAAAATCATTAGATATATGATATTCACTTTGAAAAAATGTTTTAATATGTGTGTCTCAAAACATATGACCTTACTAACAATGTATTTTTTAATTTTAAAATATACATGAATAAACCAGTTAGTTTTATTGCTACATTGAAAGCTAACACATTTCTTCAATAAATTGTGAGAGTGTCCTTGCAAGAAGCATAAACATCCTACCTTTTGTACTTCATTTGTTTCCAAGAATCTAATAAAATTTTAAAGCTTGCAGAATTAATGGCATGAAATATATATTACATGCAAAGCTCCCAAAGGGTTTCCTGTGTGTATGCAATCTGAGTTCCAGGAACAATGTAAGCCATGTATCTCAGAGGCATATCCTAACATGATCCTATCCCATTCAAAACTCTGAGCCTGTTTAAGTCCTCTCAGGTGTCTCTGTTTTATCCACATGTCTCATGGGACAAGATTATGCAACATCATTTTACTATTTGCAGTTTCTAAATGTTTGAAGTGCTACGCATTGTTGGTTCCAGCTTTACCTTGTCAGCTTGTGACGATTTGAAATATTTATGAAGTATTTTAGAGCTCAGCTAGACACAAACAAAGCTTTCCATGCATTCGAGACTTACAAAAGCATTACTACAGTATGGTAGCAGTGGTAGTATATTTATAAACTGAGTAGAGAAAATTCCATTGGCAAATTCCTTACTCTTAGATTATTTTATTTTCATTTATTAAATCTTTACACTATTGTGTTGCAATGCAGATGTTTCTGCTTCCAGCTATGCTGAGGACCAGGAACAAGGAAAAGAAATATTAGGAAAAAAATCCTAGTTTATTTTCACTAGCCTCTGAAAGCTCCCAGTCCAAGAATAAAGCAATGTCTTTTAGTATTTTGTTATCTGTAGTACAGCTTTTACATGCCAAATTTTAGGAAGGTCCTTCCCAAACGAAACAATTTCTAACTGAAATTTTCCATTATTATTTTTTAATAATGTTACTTAATACTAACAATGTATAGCAGTATTGTAGAGGGTTATTCATATACACACATAATTTTTTCTCAATATTCAGACTAGTCATATACATGCATTAATAATATGGTATTATAAGTATACAGCCCACATTTCTTCATAAAATAGGGTATAACCTTAGCACGATGAGCTCTTTCCCCTTCAGCTGGTAAGCCATATACAGACAACAGACCATCTCACAGAAAACACTGAAAGACTGATTCATCATTACATTCTAATGGTTTACTAAATGGTAAAGTTTGTGCACTTTTAGGAAACACTGCTTTTTTTTATCAAAATGACATCATCATAAGCTATGGTTTTGTTTGGTGATGTTGATAAATATCCAAATACTATCATACAGAACATGCTGGAATTGTAATATATCCCCTTAGAAAATACTATATATTATTAAACAGAAAGATATTATTATTAGAGTATTGTTGAACAACAAATTAATGTAGGAGTTTCCATGTCATCAATCCAATTTAGAGCATAAGTAACATTAGCACTGAAGAATTAATATATATAATATCATGGCAAAACTGGCAGAATTAAGTAAATCTTTATTTTCCTTCTGTTTCATTTTAAGAAGTTGGTCTTTCCCACTTATGTTTTCCCCCTGCACTTTTGTGCTGGTTTTGGCTAAGATAGAGTTAGTTTTCTTCATAGCAGCTATTGTGGGACTGTGTTTTGGATTTGTGCTGAAAACAGTATTGATAATACTGGGATGTTTTTGTTATTGCTGAGCAGTGCTTACACAGACTCAAGGCCTTTTTTATTTTTCTTACTGCCCCATCAGCACAAGAAGCTGAGAGGGGACACAACTGGAACAGCTGATCCAACTGACCAAATGGATATCACACACCATATAATGTCAGGGTCAGCAATAAATGCTTTCTCTATTAAACTGTCCTCATCCCAATCCCCCAGCTTTCTCTCTTACTCCTCCCATTCTCTCCCCCATCCTACTTAAGGGGGAGTCAGCAAGTGGCCATGTGTTAATCCCACAACATATATTAACATTTAAAAATGTTATGGCTACTTTTCTTAGTCCACTCTCCTCTTCAGTTTAATTATAATACTATAATTAAATAGTATTATTTAATTTCCAGACATTCTACATTACAGATAAATTTCCAGACTTACATAAAAAAAATAATGAAAAGGAAGTTGGAAAGCTAACAATTTATTACGGTTATTGTCCAAATGCCTCTTAAACACTGACAGGCATGAGGCATGAATCTCCTGTCTAGGAAGCCTGCTCCAGTATTTCAACACTGTTTAGTAAAGAAATTTTTCCTAATATCTAGTCTGAACCTCCCTCTCCACTTCCCCTCCTCAGGAAGCTGTAAAGAGTAATGAGGTCGACCCTCAGCTTCCTTTTCTCCAAACTAGACAAATCCGGGTCCTTAACCATTCCTCATAGGACATTCCTTCCAACCGTTTACCAGCTTCGTTGCACTCCTCTGGATGCCATTTCTCAGGCATCTTTCATAGAGGCCTTTGGGATGTTTTGCTAGGTTAAGTAAGTACTGAATTTACAAGATATTAAATACAGTATCATGTAGAAGATTATACTGATTTTGGCTGGGATAGAGTTCATGTTCTTCATAATAAGTCATATGGTACTGTTTTGGATTTGTTACCAAAATCGTGTGGATAGTACATGAATGTTTTAACTAATGTTCAGCAGTACTTACACAGGGTCAAGGCCTTTTCTGTTTATCACACTGTCCCACCAGCGAGTAGCCTGAGGATGCAGAAGAACCTGGAGGGATCACAGCCAGGACAGCTGACCCCAGATGACCAAAGGGATATTCCATACCATATAATGTCATGCTCATCATATAAAGCTGGGGGAATAAGAAGGAAGGGAGGGAAGGGATTTTCGGAATGATGATGTTTGTCTCCCTCAAGTATCTGCTACACATGATGAAGCCCTGCTTTCCTGGCTAACACCTGCTTGCAATGGGAAGTGGTGAATGAATTCCTTGTTTTGCTTAGATTGTTCACAAGGCTTTTTCTTTACCAGTTAAACTGTCATTATCTCAACCCACCAGTTTTCTGACTTTTACTCTTCCAATTTTGTCCCCCACCCCACAGAGTGGAAGTGGGCGAGAAGCTGTGTGTTGCTCAGGTGCTGGCTGGGGATAAACCATGACATCCTGACAAATTATCTGGATAACTATGTTTTTACCACTTCATATTATTTAGTATTTTACAGCACTTATTAAGGCCAAATATATCAGAGAGCTTTTTGAGGATAGAAAATAAACCTGATTCCCAAAGATCATGTGATCAGGTTTTTCTGAAATTACAGTTCCTTTAAAATTATTATTTTATGAGTATAGAATCATCCCATAAATGTTTCCTGTACTTTTTCTTTAATTCTTTTATTTTCTGATGCTCTTCCCTGAATCTGACTTTTAAAATTTTTCCCACTCTCCAGACAATTCCAAGTGTTGTATATATATCAACTTTCTAGTGGTAAGCCTAGAAGTACAATGTCTTATCCAGCTTTGTACCGTAAGATTTGAAACTGATTTTAAATGGTTTCTGAAAGCTTAAATTTCAACCTGAGGCTTCAGTTTAAAGCAGGAAATTTAGTTTTCCAAGCTATGAATATTTTAAGTACAACTGAATCAGGGATTTTCCTTTTTTCATCAAGATGTTTAAGAAAAGTGACTGTGGTGTTTGGTGTTCCCTTTCAGCAGGTCCCAGTGGTCTACAATGTTGTGTAGAACCAGCAAAATTAAAAGATCTCTGGAAGATTCCTTGTATTAATACTCCTTTGAGCTAACTCCATGGGACAAGTGCCCAGTAAGTTATGGCTGTGCTCCTGTAAAAAGAGAGCCTAGGACTGCTTAAGAGCAATAAAAAGTAATACAAAATTAATCATAGAATCATAAAATCACAGAATTGTTCTGGTTGATAAAGACCTTCAAGATTGAGTCCAGCCATCCACCTAGCACTGCCTAGTCTACTCCAATTACTATAACAATTCATCTCTTAAATACCTGCAGGGGCAGCCTATTCCAACGCCTGACAACCCTTTACAGGAAGAATTTTTCCCTAATATCTAATCTGAAGCTCTCCTGTTCCACCTGAGGCCATTTCCTCTCATCCTATCACTTGTAACTTGAGAGAAGAGGCCAACAACCACTTCTCTACAACATCCTTTTAGGCAGTTCTAAAGAGCCATAAGGTCTCCCCTAGGCCTCCTATTCTCCAGGGTAAAAAACTCCAGTTCCTTCCTACAGGACTTGTACTCCAGACCCTTCACCAGCTCTGTTGTCCTCCTCTGGACACGCTCCAGCACCTCAATGTCCTTCCTGTAGTCAGTGGCCCAAAACTGAACACAGTATTAGAGGTGTGGCCTCACCAGTGCTGAGTACAGGGAGACAATCACTTCCCTGGTGTTGGTCACACTGTTCCTGATGCAGGCCAGGATGCTGTTGGTCTTCTTGACCACCTGGGCACACTGCTGACCCATATTCAGCCATCTGTCAACCAGCACTACCAGGCCCTTTTCCACTGGGCAGTTTCCCAGTCACTCTTCCCCAAGCCTATACTGTTGAATTGGGTTCTTGTGACTCAAGTGCAGGACCCGGCACTTGGCCTTGTTGAACCACATACATTTGGCCTCGGCCCATCAATCCAGTCTGTCCAGATCCCTCTGTAAAGCCTTCCTACCTTCAGGCAGATCAACAGTCCTGCCTAACTTTGTGTCATATGCAATCAGAAATAATCAGAAATAGTATGTAGGAAAAAAAGTAACTCCACACACCTATTTTTCAAGGTTGTCATCATCAGCTATGAACTCAAACTGCCACTTACTTTGTCATCTCAGTTCATTCCAGGTCCTGCTCATTTCATGCTGTTCATGCTGTATTGAAGCTAGTAGTGTTTCATTTCTTCAAATACAGATAAGATACTCTTTTCACATTTGCATGTCATAAATAGGTAGATTTGACCAGATAAAATATGTCACGTACCTGAAGGATATCCAGAGTCTTCATCCCACATAGCTATTGGAATGGTATAGTGGAGAAAACCAACGAACTATAATGTTAATGAAACAAATAGATAAAATACTTTCACTGAAATTTCTTTGTACAGAGATTGTGATTCAGGGACTGATTTAGGGTCAAGATTCTCCTGTTTCAAATTCAAAGGTTTAGTTCATCAGGTGTTACCTGATCCCTGTTGACAGCATATTGTCTGACCATTATTTATCTCAAATTGCATGGAGATGCTTTGAGTACTTCCAAATAATAGTCTGCCACTTATTCTTGACAAGATAGCAGATGTCTTTCAAAACTGTGTTGTGGGCTTTTGAAAGCAGATCTCAATGCAGCATACTACAGCAGGCAGCTGGAGGCTTGCCTGCGAGTTGTAAAATTATGGATACTGATTTGCATAACTCCTGACTACTTCTTCATTCATGGTTTTTTTCTTTTATTTGAAAAAATTACTATCGTAGACAGGAAAAAAAAAAGTTTGCAGATATCTGTATTTTGACAAATGCAGACATTACTCCTGACTTTACTTCCTCATACTTTTTTTTTATTATTATTTGACAAAATAACAAGCATTGACAGAAAAATTAAAAAGCTCTTTTAATTACATGATTTTGCTTGTTTTGCAGGCTATGAGCTAAAAGATGTTTTACCTTCCTAATAATGAAGAGGAGAATAGCAAAGCAGAGAAAGTCAGAGGATTATCAGATACTAGAGATGGCCGGTGAATACACTACAGGTGCCTGTATAATATATAGCACGTATCTTAACCTATCCCAATTTCACAAATTAAAAATAAAACTGGAAATAGTAACTTTAGATATGTTTCTATTATAGAACTGCAAGAATGAATTTCTGATTATACTGTAACATTAAGTGGAAAAATTACCAATATTGAACAAAAAGTTTCTGCAGGTAGGAAATCCTAACAGCTCTTGCCTAGTTTTCTCAACAGTCAATAACTCTTACTGCTGAAAGCACTTACACTTATCACTATTTTTTTAATGTGTCCAATTTCACTTTCCAGCTACGGGATCTTATTTTTATCTTTCTGACAATTTCAAGGGATGTTATCAAAGCTTTACTCCTGTAAGATAGCTGACAGTTATACCTAAAATGTGTCTCAAAATGGACTGAGCTGCTGAAGCTTATAGTATTTTCTAGTTCTCCGATTATTTTCATGAGTCTATTTCAGTTTAAGAGATTCTTCTTCCAGCCTTTATTGAGAATGGGCCAAGTAAGCCAGAACTGACCATACCACAGAGAGATAATAAACTTGCTAAAAATCTACCATTGATTGCATACTCCAAATATCATACTGACTTTTCTGAATAGATAACCTCCAGCCTTCAAAGCTGAAGGCATAAATAACTGTTATTCTTTAAAAAAAAAAAAAAAAGTATATCAGTTAAGCAATTTATTATATTGGTAAAATACATGAATTTGTGGTTAACTGGCCATAAACACAACATTTTTTTTCCCCTTGGGAGTTTACTGGTGATAACATTGATGCTGCATTGGGGCATGAATGCATGCTTCCCTTTAGCTTCAAACAACTTTGTATTGGGTGTTATAGACCACCCAGGGTTTTACTTTTATATCTGCAATTTCTTAGTGATATTCAGATGATAATTCCTTATCTTAAAATGCATTCTTTGACAAATACCTAGAAAATTATTTAAAAAAAAAAAAAAGCAATTGTTGGTTTACAATCAGGTTAATAATAACAGATTTCTTTGACAGTAAGCTGCAGTTGACATAATCTATCTGATTTTTTTGTAGGCTAGTTCTGACTTTTAAAATATTTGCAAATTTTTACAAGACAGTCTTGACTTTTTCATCCATATGAGTCACATAGATTTGGCCTATTGAGGGTTGAGGAGAAAGAGAGGCATTTGTTGGGAATAGACAGGGAGGATATGAGCAAGTAAAAGGCTTTGAGATCTTTCTGCAAAACCATTCTAAGAATAATTTCAAAAGGATTAAATAAAATAAATAAATAAATAGATCTTCTCAGCTATTCTGGAATCACAATACCTAGGCCAAATGCTGATATTTAGGTGTCATGAAGAAGACCGAGGTTTCCTGTGTGTCCTGCTCTAGTAACAATGCTGCAATATTAAATTTTTACTGTAATTAATTTAGAAAATGTTGCTATTAACCATTAGTACACTAATTGTTTCTTTCTTGTATTCTTTTTTCATATATTACTCTTAACTATATCAAATCAGAAGAGAATAAGAAAGTAGTATTTTGAAAGCACAGATGCCAGACAAGTCAGATGACCTGAATACTTGCCTTTGCTAGGAAACAGAAGAGATCTTGTACACACAATACATAGCACTTCCACATTAAAATCTTGACCACAGTAGACAAATTCAAACCTGACAGTAATCTGAGTTCCATCTACTACTGTTCAGAATTACTGATAAATGCGAAACTAGCACCACTGAAATAAGTATTTGCAAAAATAGGAGTCACGGTCCCCACAGATACTATCAGAAGTGACTTGAGTTTAGCTGAACTTGTCCATACCTGGAGAATAAATTTGATGGGTTTTCAGGATTCCCCTCCAACATGGGACTCTCATATCCTTTTAAGAGCCCAATGCATTGCTTAACCTACTTGATACTTTGTTTCCCAAAGTGACATAAGGAACTGATAATAGGCAGCACTAGAAGTATTCCTCCCTCCTTTTGACACTACAAAACAGCACCTATGGGCTTATAGCCAGGCTTTTAAGCAACAACCACAGTTCATCTTTTGAAAGATAAATCAAACAAATGTTAACATATTCTAGACCTATGCATACTATGAGCACAAGTCATTCCAGCTGCACTAAATTCAGTAAAATGTAATCTAACTCTTAGGTATTTTTTTAAAAAAATTAATTAATGAAAGCTTGTAACAATTGAATCTGTACATTTTATACATGCTGAGGAGACGAACAGACCACTGTTGTATAATCACTTGAGTTATCTCTGGTAAGTACATGAGGTAAATGTGAAATTACTGAAATTTACAGTACCTGTGAATTATTTCAGAGACCAAGTTGAAGGTGAAGATAAAACATGAATGCTGAATGAACACAGCTCATCAGCTTTTGTGAGACTGAAAAAAATACTTTAGAGAAATTTCTGCAGACGACAATAAAACAAAATACACTTTGGTAAAAAGAAACCTTACAGTATAATAGCCATCATTTCTGCTGTCGGAAAATCAACTGACTGATTAATAATTTATTATATGGCCAAGCAGAATTTTATACTTGTTTACTTAGTCATCCTTTGGGGCGTTAAAACTACATATTTGCATTCCCTTGTTTGTTTCTGCTTGTTTCAGTGAGACATTTGGAAAGCCAGTGTCCTTTTTTCAGCCCTTTTCTCTATTTTGCCATCTGCTGACAACTCATATTCTCAATTCTGTAAGTCTCTCTTGAGCCTCTTCAAGACAACTTTGTAAGCAATCAAATGTGACAGTTTAGATGATAAAGCCCCAAAAGGAAAATAGCCTGCAGTGCTTTGCAATGTTGTAAAATGACGGAAACAATATAATTAGGTTAAAAACAGTCTAAAACATGACCCACAGCATTGTGTAGGAAAACTTCACAAGCCTTAGTAGTATAATATTTGAAGATAGTTCAACATTGATGTTACAACAAATACATCTTCTTATTTGAGGATAAAAAAATTGCAAAGCTCAAATGTAATTTTATTAATTTGGTCAAAAGATTAATTGGAGATGTAATTTTACATGTAGGGAAGCTTCCATCTAGATTTTTTTTTTTTTCCCTCCATCTAGGATATTCCATCTAGGTAAAAACCTAGAATTTATTTTTACTTGTGCTAAATTTAAGAAAAACAATGTAGTGCTATGATTAGTATAACACTAAAATGAAGAGTTCAGAAAAAGTGAAAGATTTAAGAATATTGCAGCTGCAGCAGACTCACAATATTTTTGCACACTCAAAATACTATACTATACTTGAATAGAAAATAGACGTGAGGAATTAGATCTCAGTTTTGATGGAAAACATGGAATTCCAAATCAGTTTTCCCAGGGGCACTGTCATTCCCTAAATATTCAGACTCACAAAATTTTGAGGACTCCTTGGTATTTGAGGAAAGCCACGGCTTTTTACATCAAACAAAAGATGAAAACCCAAAGCCTTCAGATCTCAGGATTAGTAATCAGTGCAACATGAGGGAACACTCTGCCTGGAAGAACAATCGATCTGTTGTCAGTGTGGGGTTAGGTTTCTTCCAGCTGGGGCTGCCCATTATCTCAGGTAACAGCAGCCAACGTGCAATTTCTGTAACATACAAGCTGAATGCTGTGGCCAACAAGCAACAAATCACTGCTGGAAAACACGTTCAGTATTCAGTGTGTGCAACTATTGATAGTACACGTGAGCAAAAGCCTTTATATACCATTGCTTGAACTGTCTTTGTCCCCAGCACTGTAAGCCTAAAGTAGGTTAGACTTCTGTTTTACACATTTTTCAGAAGTGGTAACTTGTATGATACTGCTGAAAGAGACAGTATTTTAAGAATACAAGATTTCTTCCCAGCTGAAAGAAATTTCAGTTCAGTAAAGGTGAAAATATTGAACATCATCTGTAATTTTATCTTTTGAACTTTGTCCAGCTAAATAGGAAATGAGAGGTGTCTAGAATCACTCATTTTTCTGCATCCTAGGAAATGGGTAGTCTCAGACACTGTGTAGCTCCAGGGGTGCTATGTGACCCAAGTAGAAATAGGTAAAGAGCACCTGAAGAACGTTGGCTTCAAAATATACTAGCCTTCCGTGTTAGAGAAATTTAGACCATACATAGACTTGAGGCTCCAGTACAATAATATTATAATATATTCATTAGAAACTGAAATAGGAAATTATCTATCAAACAGTAAATTAATGTTACCAAAGTGTGTTACACTATGACTGTGTTCTGGTTAGTAAACTAAATATGCCCGGACCAGCCTCCAGTTTTGAGGCCAACTGCCACTGAACAGCCTGCATCCTCATTATTAAATTCTCTTATCCTTCTAAATGGGCTCACACACAAACTACCATTTGAGAATGATTCATGGAAATATCATTTTAGCTCACATTGCACACAGGAATAACCTGAGGGAGTGCCATTGGGCACAGGAAAGAAGCACACAAGCTATTGTTTTAACAGTTTGGTGACACAGGACGTTCCTGGGCACTATTTAATTTACCAGTACAGATACAGCCTATAGGCCCTCTATTTTCAGTCTATAAAGTACAAATAGTATAAAAAAATACAGCAATAAAAGACAGAGTCAAATAAATTTACTGCGAAGTAGGTGAGCCACTTTTGATTATTTTGCATATAGATGTCCAAAACTTGCTATAATTCTTAGAGTGAATGCAAAAAGTAAGATTAGCTCAACATTAAGCTTACTCAGCATGCTTCACGGCACTTGCCTTAGTTTAGGTAAATTTCAGGACTAATTAAAATTTGTCACCATGTTTTCTGTGATTTTAAATCCTTCCTTAGAGTAAACTGCTCAACTTCTCATCAATAATTAGGTCCCTATGAAGGAGCAACTATAAAATCATAGCACCACCACTTGTTTCACATTTTGAATATCCTTATTAATCATGTAGTTTACATATATTTTAATAAATAAAATTAAATATTTGTAAACAAACAACGGTTATTTGATTAACATCAATAGCAAATATTTATAATCAAAATGAGAGTTTTCATTATGCCCAGCTCTTAAATCAATATTTATTACAGTCTTCTCAGAGGTCATTCCTCTAGACTGAAAGTGTCCTGAAAACAAGACCTATACAATTTTTTAGGTGAGTGTGACCACATTTCTGCAAAGTTTGTTTTTTGTGGGTGGTTTTGTTGTTGGGGTTTTTTGTTTGAGGTTTTTTTGGGGTTTTTTTTTTGTTGTTGTTTGTTTTGTTTTTGTTTTTTTTTAAAGCAGGAGTACTTACTCTCCTAAGCTGGATTCTACTGAAAATCGTTATAACAGCAGCAGTGGAATTTTGAAAGGCAAGGAAGACATTCTAAAAAGAAACCAAACATTTTTTTATTGTGACGAAAGGTTTTCTCCACGTTATATGGTAATATTTCATTTTCTCTCTACAAATACTGAAAATATTTCCAATATGGTACAGCTAAGTGATGTGAAATACTCACAAGTAATAGCAGAAAGTGAACATTACCTCCATTGCTGATAAATTTGACATTTTATACACTTTCATCTGAGCTTTGATAACTAGTACTTTACTAAATGTAATATTAACTGAATCATGGAATGGTTGACATTGAAAGGGACTTCTGGAGGTCATGCAGTCCAACTACCCCACTCAAGCAGGGCCACCTCCACCAAACTGTCCAGGACTGTATCTACATGCCATGTGACTATGTTCCAAGGATGGAGACTCCACAACCCCTCTGGGAAACCTGTGTCAGTGCTTAGTCACCCTCACAGTATAAAAGTGTTGCCTGATGTCCTGAGGGAACCTCCTGTGTTTCAGTTTGTGTCCACATCCTAGCGGAGAAAAACAGCCATCTTCCATTGACCTCATCACCTCATCAGGGCTGGATCTGACTTTATGGAAGGAAAAAAAAAAAAAAAAAAGGAACAGTGAAGACCACAATTACTTTCCACTTGCAGTTAATAATTTGTCTTGTGAATTTTCATTTCTAGCCGTAGAGCCACCTTGTTACACATTTACATGTCTTGCATTATATAATTTCTAAACAGAGCAAAGCATTCATGAAGTTAGGGATCTGCAACTGTCTTATTGCTTGACTTGCCATCTCAGTCCTTCCAGTGTTGAATGATGACAGATTTAGCAATTATTAATTCCTCATCTCTTCTTTCTCCTTCTCCCCCTCACCCCTGTCCTGTTTGACTCTCATTTATTCCAATTTTTAAAACAAAAAATGGCTTTTTAAAACAAATCTCTGTTCAAATGTCATCTGCAATTGACAGCAGGTTTATATGTTGTAGGAAACCCTGAATTATTGAACAGACAGGTAATCAGCTTTAAATGAAGAGTGATCAAATTACATGACTGCCACCATATACAGGCTATTTCTTAGGTGAAATAAAACTCTCATTAAGATACTCTTCACACAGCTCCTTTTCAAAAGCAAAATACCTTAGTCTCATCTATTAAGTTGTTTGCTTTTTTGAGTCAGATTGTAATCCTGCCTAGTTAGACAAGAAAATCCATCATGCACTCAGTACTACCAGATGTGGTTAATTTAAGAGTGAATGCAAACTCAATATTTTCCCCCAAATGTGCAGGTTTATTTGGTAGTCTCTCCAGCATAAAAACCAAGGATATCACAGGGACACAAGACAAAATGAATATTTTGTCAGGGATTGCTTTTTAAGAATTTTTATAATAAGAATCTTATACTGAGATTTCAAAACCTAGATAGATAACCATACAAACAAATGTGTATATTCTACATGGAGTCAGTCAACTGAAACTTCTTAGCCTTTCTCTTCTGTGAGAGAAAAGGAAGAAATGAACAGCAAAAATGACAGTCAACGTGTAGTCAGGTGCAGAAATAATTTCCTTCTCCACAATTTGCTAGTAATTGCACAACAGGAGGAAGATAAAGCTCAATTCAAACAGGTTCCCCTTGTGTTTGGGAAGGTCTTTAAGGGATATCTACTCATGAAAATGGGGATATGTACATATAACTACACAAACCGGTGAAGATATGAAAAGACCATTGTAAAACTTATTCAAAGCCATTCCTTCACAGGTGAAAATTCAAGTTTAGGTTACGTAATAAAAGTTTATCTGCACATCCACAAACTAGCTCAGCAACAACGGCAAGAGGGTAGTCCAAAAAATACATTAAGTTCATCACAGAAGAGATATCATCCCATCAAAGGTCTTTCTCTACAGGCAAAGAGGAGTACAGAGATGCACAAAATCAGGTGGGAACCCAAACCAAGGATGCCAGAGGTGCAAACTACCTGTCTGGGCCCTTCCCAGGTCTGTCTCAGCAGAGTTTACTAGAGTCATCTGTGGGAACAGGGGAGTCCCCATCAGGTAGGGGTGTGTGTGGGCATGTGCACACATCAGTCTGTATCAGGAAGTGGAGTGGGGCTCTGCATATCCAGATGCCAGCACTGCTGGGGAGACTGGGATCCAGGAGCCAGTAAGTGGACAGATTGAGTGAGCCCAGCTGCAGGAGGGATCCACCTTGTATGTTCTCACCAGTGGACTTTCATCTTATCCAGACAGAGAGGAGAGCAGAATGAGACTGTTGGTTTTTTCTGTGTCCATATGAGCGTTCTGACTGCCTGTCTGTGATCTGTGGCTGGCCATGGATATATATGGTGTAATACATGTGCTCTCAGTGTGCATGCCTACTAGGAATACATCTTCAGCATTGCTAGTGGTTGGACCTGCGGACATGGAGCTTCAGAAGCCTTACCTCTCTGGTGCTGCTGGATCCAGCATGATATATTTTCTTCTAACAACATGGGCCATGTAATTGTTACAAGTTTGTAACAAACAGAATATAGAAATCTATTGATAAAAAGCTCATTATAAGAGGAAGGTGATACTAGCTATTCAATTTTTTAAAAAAACTATTGCACTCTGAAAAACAAAAGTTTTTTTTAAGAAAAGTAAAAATTTTCATGCTAAAACAGAATCTATACAGAGCAAACGTAGCTCAAAACATACCGTGTCACTAGTAGGTTTTCCTTTCTCTTTATGTATTAATCCTTTGCAGATGAATTATGCATATATTCTATATTTAATATTGGCAGTTACTAAGGAAAAAGATGGTGTTAAACATCTATTTGAAAATATATGCTTAAGTATCCCAGGGTAAATACACTGCTTCAATTAAACTCTTAATACTCTCATCTTCAACAAACCAGGCTTTCATGAAAGCATCATTTGAAACCCTATTTTTAAACATAAAACAGACTACAGGACTTTTGGTTTTCCTCAATTGCACTACCCGTAGCGATAAGTAAGCACTTATAGCTTACAGACTAATCATATAAACATATTAGATCATGTGAGACTTCCTTTCCTGCTTTAGCCTAATCTAGATGACATTAACTATTTGTACCTGTATGGGCAACCAGATCCATTTACATTTTCATCTGTAGCTTAAGCCTCTAAAAGTCTTTCTTCTAAAGCTGATAGTATTGAGAAAGGCTGAACTATTAACAGATTCTGCCAGTTTGTCTGAATAATTTCAGAATTTTCCACCTCAATTTTTGGTAAATTTTATTTTCCATCTCTGAGAACGCATTTTAATCCATCTGCCTATCCTCCACCTCTGTTATGTTTACTCAGCAAGATTACTTAACTGCAAAGAGAAATTAATTTGTACTATTTCTGTGCCTGTAAACCGAGTGTAAGATCAGAAACTCAGAAACTTACAAGCTTTCACAATGTAAGAAATGTTATTTGCCAGGGAAAAGATTAATACATAAGACCACATAGCAACCACTGTTGCTATTTACATCCCAATGTAAACTTCCATCTCAGTGAAAGTCAAAGTTGTTGGATAACCTGCTTTGTTTTCATACTTTCCTGTCTCACATTTTTAGGCTGGGAGTTTAAAAGATTTTAAGAGAGTGATTTGCCCATAGTCAAAAGTCAAAGAGCAGAGAAAATAAATCATGCTAAATAGTTTCTGGCTAAATCATGCGTAAGTGTTTCTTCCTATGGAAACATTCTACCAACCACACAACAAAGATCAAATACAAAGACATTCAATCTGTTAAAGTTCATCTCTTTCTCATCCCCTTGTCACTCTTCACTATCACTATAAAATCATAAAATAGTTTGGATTGGAAAGGACCTTTAATGATCATCTAGTTCCACCCCCTTACCACCTGCAGGGACATCTTCCACTAGATCAGGTTGCCTAAAGCCCCATCCAGCCTGGCCTTGAACACTTCCAGGGATGGGGCATCCACAGCTTCTCTGGGCAGTCTCTTCCAGTGTCTCACTAACCTCTGTTCTTGCCAGGTACAGGGGTGACAATAGCTGACCTGGAGTTCCCTGGATCCTCCTTTTTTCCCCTCTTTAAAGATGGGGGTTATGTTTCCCCTTCTCCAATCAGTCAGAACTTCACCAGACCGCCACATCTTCTCAAATACGATAGACAGAAGTTTAGCAACCTCACCTGCTATTTCTTTCAGGACCTGCAGATGTATTTCATCAGGTTCAATGGACTTGTGCACCTTCAGGTTCCTAAGGAGTTCCCAAACCTGATCCTCTCTAACCCTAGTCTCCCAGTCCCTGCCCTTGCCTTCTGTGATTTGAGGAGTATGCCTTGTGCCCTTGTCAGTGAAGACCAAGGCAAAACAATCATTGAGCTTCTCCGCCTTCTCCATATCCTGGGAAACCAGCTCTCCCATTTCCTTCTGCAGAAGATCCACATTTTCCCTGATCTTCCTCTTATCCCCTATGTACCTATAGAAGCTCTTCTTGTTGGCTTTGATGTCCCTGGCCAGGTTTAATTCTGTCAGGGATTTAGCTTTCCTAACCTGATCCCTGGTTTCTCAGACAACTTCTCTGTAATCTTCCCAGGCTACCTTTCTGTGATGTCACCCACTGTAGGCTTCCTTTTTGTGCCTCAGTTTCTCTGGGAGCTGCTTATTCATCTATACAGGCCTCCTGGCATTCTTACCTGACTTCTTTACTGGGATGCATCACTGCTGAGCTTGGAGGAGAAGATTCTTCACTACTCAAGAGTTTTCTTGGACCCCTCTTCCCCTCCAGGGCTTCATCACATGGGACCCTACCAACCAATTCCCTGAAGAGGCCAATTCCTTATCTATCAAATAGTCCATCACATCTATATCTCTCCAATTTAACAATCAGGATGTTGTGTGAGACAATGTAAGCCTTACAGAAGTCAAGACAGGTGACACTAGGTGCTCTTCCATTATCCACCAATGCAGTGACTCCATCATATTGAGTTATGACAATTATTTAGGAGGAAAAATCATACCAGTGTAGTTGGAAATCCTAGAATTGCTACTGACACCTGAATTTCCTTCTCGCAAATGTAGTGGGTTTTGCTCCGTAACAGGTAAAAAAGGAGCCAAGCTAGTAGAACTTTAAGCAAATTATCAGAAATTCACATGCTACATCTATATGTTAACCCATGCTAGACAAAATAAATAAAACCATGAATACAACAAATCAGCCTTATGACAAAAGATTAAAATCAAACCTTTACAAAAAAACCAAAAAGGTAAGAACATTTCCAAGAAAATAATTTCAAATATGAATTTAACTAAAGCAGAATTATTAGTTTCACTGTTTTAAAAATGAAGAACCACTACAAACTTTGGTTTCTTCATTCATTCAATAACATATCAACAGAGATTTATATCAGACAGAATCCTTTTTACATTAACATTATCTTTTGTCTTTTATTTCTAAAAAGCTTTAGGCAAATCATACCATGAAATTAGAAAAGCATTGATTGGAAGAGGTTGTGTAGCACAGTTTTTACTCATAAGAGGATTTAAAAACGTCATAAGCTGTGTCTTTGCCAGAGTCTTCAAAACTTTCAAGGATGGTGACTCCACAACTCCCTGGGAAACCTGTTCCAGTGCTGCACTGTTTTTCCAGCATTTTTGCCAATGTCCAGTCTGAACAGTCTCAAGTCATGCTTTTTGCCTGTTGTTTCCTCTTATATTGTTTGGCACTACCACAGAGAGTCTGGCACCATCATCTGAGCTCCCTTTCATGTAGTTGTAGGCTGCTAGGAGGTTGCCTCCTCTTTTTCATTCCTAGCAAGTCCAGTCCCCCCACGGCCAGACTGTCCTCTTAGCTTGTGTGGTCCATACCCTTACCTTTCTTAATGATGTGTATGGGAAGCTTACATTATTGCCTATTGGGCTTCAATTAACCAACTGTTGAAAATAGACATAATACTACACGACAAAGTTAACTCTATTTGTGCTTTGAGGTGCAAGATATTAATGACATTAATACACTAACAAATATGTTTCAAGACACCAATGTATGCTTCAGGACATGGAAATCAGAATAGTTTACTCAAAGATGAAAAAGGAATGGGAAACATTTTATCTATAACTCTGTGTCCTTTAACTGTTAACATGGGATATTCAATACCATTATTTATCCATTTATCTAACCTTCCTTAATTATTGGCCTAATATCTTCCCGTGAAAGTAGTGCTCTAATTGATAAACTAACTCAGAAACTCCATATGACTTTATTTAAAGGAAGGATAATATTCAAGATTTCTGTTCATACATTACATTACTTGCATATGTGACTATATCCCTTGACATGATTCCTATAGCTCATGATCTCAGCAGATCATGAAAATACTGAGAAACAGACATCAATAGTCTCGATTTTTCATATGTGAACATATAAATATGATCCCAACAAACCTTTCTCCAGCTGTAGAATTATCAGGTGTCTGCAGTTCCATGTTAAAGAAATGTTTACTGACTCTTTTTGCAATCTAATTGATAAATTAAAATAATAAATATGTGCATGATGGGAATGCTTCAATTTTTTATGGACAGAAAATTATTTCTGTCAAAAGCCCATGTTTTTCAGCTGTATAGTGTTACCTTGCACTGACTCCATACAGCAAATTTAAATATCAGCTTTTCCCCAGAGAAAATACAAATCCTTTGAAGGCTGAGATCTAAAGAAACTGACGAATATTTTCTAATGTTGTTGTCATTTGAACTACAAAAACTATATATTGATTCTTTATAGCATAAAATATTTTAAGTTGGCTACAACAGATTCATCTTGGAATATTTACGGTTTGATATATGTTTATATATTTGAAATTCAGATTTTTCTGGCCCATCAAGTGTCAAAGTCACTATTTTCTTTTCTCCAAGTATATTTCTGCAATGGATCTGAAGAGATAGATTTTGTTCTGCTTTTAGTTCATTAGAATAGCTTTGTTCCCTCTAAGTGTTTCTTCCTCAAGTTCCTCAGCAGCAAGCTACGTAAATGTGATTATCCAACTCCAATGTATGAAGAATACAGGACAATTCTGCAACCCAATTTCCAGTTGTTTGAGTTATCAGCAAGTGAATTCTACTTAGTTTAATGTTTACATCTCAGATGACTGCATTGTAAGAACTGTTTGGGATTTTTGTCAGAATGTCAAACACACTTTGTTTTTTATTCTGTCCTCTGACTGAAGATAATGAGATGCCTGCTTGTATGCTGTAATAAAAATAAATGAAAATTCACATTTGTTATTAAATCTCTTCAAATACCCTTTCTGTCCTGATATCAGTTTATAATTAAATGTTTCAGTTCTAAGGATCACAAATCAAACTGTGTAAATGGATAATAAAAATTACTATATTATCATACAACCCTTTCAACCAAGAACTCATTCTCAGTGAGTTTAATAATCTGCTTGAGCTACTCAGCTGAATATACACGATGTACAGCATACATACAAATTTCTTAGCCTAGTGTAGAAGAGGGCGATATGATCTAACCCAAACCATGATTCACATTAAAGTAAGTTTTTTACACTTTCTTCCATAGTCAGACAAATAATGGTCTAAGACAAGACACAATTTGGGAAATAGTCACACATCTTTTCATGTTTCATGTCTGTAAAGTCAGAAATTAGTCATCTTTGTAGAACGAGATCCTAAAACTACAGGAGTCATAGCAAACATGTAAACTGGATTTTTAATGCCATAAAATTTGACAGATTGATTATATAGCCTGCAGTATTATTTACACAGACAAAAATTAAATTCAGTATTGGGATCCAATATAGCAACACGTTAAATTATTACTGTTATGAAATTTCTAAGAAGAAACCTAGCATTGACTAATTAACAGATCTAGTAAAAAGTGTATAGCTTTATCTTTCTTTTTTACTTTTCCCCTAGAAAACATTCCTCAAAAGCTAATAAAGAAAAAATGTCTACACAATGACATATAGAAAATATCTTTCCTGGAATATTTAATTTCTCCCATAGGTCAGACTTTAGCCTGTAGTATCACCTTTACAGTGCAGTGCTTGCTTTTTAAAATTAGGAGAGCAGATTGAATCCTGGAATATGTCGGGTGAGAAATATACCAAAAAAATGGGCTCCAAGCCCAAGGTACCTGCACAAAAGAGTTTACTTACCACATCAAGAACATGAAAATCTTTTCAGGTTTTAGACTGTTATAAGTAGTTTAGGTAATAAACTTCAGTCCTCTTCTCATCACTTCTGTAAAATGAGACGTAGTTTGACCAGGTTTTTTTACTATTTAAATTTGCACCCCAAAATAATTAAGCAACAGATGGA
Organism: Eurypyga helias; assembly: GCF_000690775.1. Lineage (NCBI taxonomy): Eukaryota > Metazoa > Chordata > Aves > Eurypygiformes > Eurypygidae > Eurypyga > Eurypyga helias. The sequence goes on from NW_010236408.1 coordinate 38,481, forward strand.
GATACATTTGTCTTCAAGTGCTTTCTGCAACAGGAAAAGACACTTAGTTCAGCACCACAAGAGGTGTTAGAGGACATCAAGTATTGAGAATGAAGTATTTAGTAAAAAGAACTGCAACTACTCATGAATCTTTACTGAAATACTGTAAACAGAATTCCATGTCCAATTTTTTTTTTTTAAATCAATTCAACAAACAAAAATTTATGTGACCTCGTAACAGAACACATTCTATGAGAAATTCTTATGTATCTTTGAAAAAAGAGGAAAATAGTACTTCAAGGAAGGATTTTTAAAAAGCCAAAAAATTTTCAAATCTCATAAATAAATAAAACCTATCAATCAAACTTTGAAGTTGTTGCAGGAAGGGTTAATTACAGAATGTTATTCAGTTCCTGTTTTCATTTTTCAAAAACATGTCATGCCAAAAGTTGGTTAAAAATGTTTAATTTACATTTGTCCATAGCAAAATAATCTAAAGATTCTCTGGAATAAAATAAACATACTATTTTGACACTCAGATTTCCTTAACTTCCCTGTGTAAACTTCTTTCAATTACTGGGTATGTATTCATTCAGAGGTTATTTAGATAAACATAAATAGCAGCTGATTATTCCTTCAGACTGATACCTCCAGAGGTACTTCTCATCTTATTTTCAATGACTTCGTAACAATCAATTCTGTCAAGTCAGATTCTGTCAATCAATCAATTCAGGTAGTCCAGCAGACTTGTTAACATTGTGTTAAATCAAGAGCTACTTTTTGAGCAAGCAGTTTAGAATACCATTTCAGAAGCTACCCTTTTCATGAGAGGCTCTAAAGAATTTAAGCATTTCCCATCAGAAATACTACTACTAAATAAGCCTGATAGCACTGTATGTAATCCAAAGTGCTTAAATATTGAAAGTTCTCATTCTTCCTCAACAGGTTGGGATTTCACATAATTGCTTGATTCTTTGGGTTTTTTTTAGTCTCAGGAAGAGAGAAATACATATGTTTTTTTCAAATTGATGTAGAAAAGATCACCTAAAATTTGACCTCCCAACACCTTTCTGAAAAAATAGCTTGAAATGGTAACAGAAATGTAAAACTGATGGGAGATACGATATATCTATGCTCAGATATGACATTAAGATTCTTCTGCTAGGAAAGTAACGTTTTAATCTTTGTATGCCAATTTCCCTTCAAGGATATTCTAAACTCCTTATGACAGTAATCTACGATTTGTCTTGATCCATCCTGACAAATGAGGCCAAAATATACGTTTTACATTGCTCCAAATGAAGTGTTTATATTGGGTTTGTGTGACAAGGTTTTGATATCAGGGCAGCTACAGGGGTTGCTTCTGTGAAGAGCTGCAAGAAGCTTCCCCTGTGTCTGACAGAGCCAGTGACAGCCGGTTCCAAGATGGACCAACTGCTGGCCAAGGTTGAGCCCAACAGTGACGGTGTTAGCTCCTCTGTAATAATATATTTAAGAAGTGGAAAAAGGTACTTCACAACAGCGATTTCAGCCAGAGAAAACAAGGATATGAGAGGAACAGCAGACACTAAGGTCAGTGGAGAAGGAGCAGGAGGAGGTGCTCCAGGCACGGAGCAGAGATTCCCCAGCAGCCCGTGGTGCAGACCATGGTGAAGCCGACTGTGCCCTTGCAGAGACTGGGGTCCATGGTGGAGCAGAGATCCACCTGCAGCCCCTGAAGGGCCCCATGCTGGAGCAGGGGGATGCCCGAAGAAGGCTGTGACCCTGTGGGAAGCCCATGCTGGAGCAGGCTCCTGGCAGGACCTGTGGAGAGAGGAGCCCAGGCCACAGCAGTCTGCTCCTTAAGGACTGCACCCCGCAGAAGGGACCCACACTGGAGCGTTTAATGAAGAATTGCAGCCTAGGGGTAGGACACATATTGGAGTAGTCCATGGAGGACTGTCTCCCATGGGAAAGACTCTAGGCTGAAGCAGGGGAAGAGTGTGAGGAGTTCTCCCCCTGAGGAGGAAGGAGCAGAAGAGACAACTTTTGATGAACTGACTAGGAAACCCCCACCTCCCTGGAAATAGAGAAAAACAGGAGTAAAGTTAAGGCCAGGAATCAGGGAGGGGTGGCAGGAAGGTGGTTTTAAGATTGGGATTTATTTTTCATTATATTCCTCTGACTTGATTGGTAATAAATTAAACAAATTTTTCTCAAACTGAGTCTGTTTTCCTTGACGGTAATTGCTGAATGATCTCTCCCTGTCCTTGTCTCATTAATTACATTTTCTCTCCCCTGTCCATTTGAGGAGAGGGAGTAATAGAGCAGCTTGGTGGGTCCCTGCCATCCAGCCAGAGTAGCCCACCACAGTGTTTTAAAAGAGCATTAAAGGTATCACTTCTTTTTCCTCTGGACCTTATTCACAGTCCCACCTGCCATAATTTACCCCAACTACAAAAGATTACACAAGGGTTTTGAACAGAATCTTTGATTTACATATTTGCATTATCCTCAAATTCCCTACAGTAAGTGCAGGTAAACTGACCAAGACATATATACAAACAGGGAGAGGAGATTCAATTCAAATAACTCATCATTTTTTCAGAGAATGAACAAAGTAATCTGCAAGCAGCAAAGTCTGCCCCCTGCAGATAAATCAGACAAACCTCATCATTTTTCAAATTTGAAACTACAAAAATACCTACTGTGCGGTGAGCATGGATATCTGATATATGCTGAAGACATCACCACAGGAAAAGTTATCATTTTCACTATCGGACATCCAGAAAGATATGAAATACTGTTTAAGTGGGCTAATTGGTATCTGCACACACATTTGAGAAGGCTGTGGCAACAAGAAATGCTTTAAGATCACCGGAAGTGTGTGTCTGGGTAATGACAGATAGATATATTTAGAGAAAATGTCAGAGAGGGATAACTAATCTCCTGAAGAAAGATATTTCTTCTGCTATTCTTTATGTATAGATATGTATAGTTAGATTTTCACGAACATGAACAAGTAAAATACAAAACCTAAGCTGAGAACAAAAATACATGAAAGACTTTTTACCACTTATCTTTCAACTAACATATAATGTGTTTTGTCATGAAATACACTCATTACTCAGAGCAGTCATGCCTTTGCTAGTCCGGGAAAATGTGTATCCTTTAGCATATGGTTATTCCCTAAAAGTCTTTGCTAAAAGGAAAAAAAAAAAAAGTTCTTTCATTTTTTCCAGATGAGTTTGATAGTGACTTAATGTTAATCAACCTCCGGTGTTTCTTTTCATGTGCCAGCTCTACACCTCATTTGACCCCAGGCTTGCAGAAACTAATTAAATAAGAGCACAGAGGCAACATTAAAACTCAAAAGGGCCAAGGCAGATAACAAAAGGAGACTTTCTCTGGTTTTTTCTCTCCTATTTTTTGAAGAAAGGAGTTCTATATTCTTAGTAAAATCCACAGACAGTCCTAGTTAATAAGATCATTTGGGATCAATTACTGCCAGGCATAATAATTCTTTACTTCAGATTTGAGAATTAGATAACTGAATGTAGAAGATGAACCCTGGCATTCATCTTAAAATTTTACGCTTGCATCATTTTCATACATACTTCTTTTGAGGGCCTTTTTTCCACTATTTTTCTTCTGAAGGGGACAATTAGGGAGGCAAATCAACTTGTGTAAAAAGCAGCACCCTATCAAAAAGGATTTTTTTTTTCCCCCACAGAATAGTAGAAAGCTTATTTCAAAGAATTACACCTGCATTTAGGTGTTCTCTATGAAACCCAAATTTCTGCCTAAAGAAGGATGCATTTTTAAAAGCCAGTCTAAACCTCAGCTGCTGGAGGAGATGGTTCCATCTTCCTCCCTGCATATGCTCTGTCTTCCATACTTCAACCCATGCAGCTGTGCAGTCAGCCAGATCAAAGATTTGATACACTGGAAACAAATAAACAGAAATATCCAAACCCAATCAGGTTTAGCTCAAGTATGATTCTGGCTGTCACACAGATACTGGTCACAAAATATACAGGAAAAGTAACATTTTCAATAGCAGGAGACTCAAGGCAATTTAATTCAATCAAGAAATCAAGTACTGAGAGGCAAATGAGATTATTTTAATTACCTGTACAGTGCAGGCTTTAGAAACAGGCATTCTGTCGTATTACCCTACTATGCGGTGTATGGCACTTCACAGAAGTAATTTGTTCACATGCTGCAAACAGGTGTTTAGAAGAAGGACAGGCAGAAGAAACCACAAGGTCAATGTGTTAGAAAACAAGATGTACAGAGCTGCATTCACTTCCATAGGAAATCTTATCTACTCTTGAGGTTTTACTTGTATTTTCCTACAGACTATTATTTCTGGACCAAGTCATCTCACCACAGGGCACTACATCATACAAGACTGCCTCATAATGTGTGAAGAGTGCCTAGTGCTGTAGTGAATACTTACCAACTTGTCCAAGACAATGTGTTCAATCTCATACTATTGAGCTGAAAAATGCAAAAAAAAAAACCCCTAGCACAGACTCAGAAAGGTTTTATAGCAGCCACCTTCATTTACTCATCTTTTGCTTGCAGTTGCTAGAACCATCATTAATTTGCATGTATCTTGTCTGCTTCTGCAGGATTTGCACATTTCAGAATACACCTGAAAGCATCACTTGCTATGATCCTAGCTGTCAGAGGATGGATATTACCCTAAAAGCTGTAAAAATTTCTGCATATTGTACAATTGACTATCCATATATGTAGGTATCTGAGCCACTGAAAAGGCCTAGGAATTGGTCCTAAATAATTTGCTTGCAATTGAACAGTACAGGATGCCTTCACAACTTATAATTATCTCACTTATAATTGTCTCACTTATAATAGAGATATATGGGGAACTCTTACCTGTTGGAATACATCCAGTTCCGTAGACCAAATGAATTAAAAATAGGCTATCCTACTCCAAAGCTACTTACTACAAATGTAGCAGTTTTGTAGTGTCAGGACAGAAATGATGTCAATCCCAAACAGGCTTTTACTATAGAAATAGTCCATTGTGTAATAAACACTGTCTATATTTAGTTCTCTGCTTGGAAGTTTGTGATATCCTCTTTAGAGCCAGCAGGTGGAGAAGTGCTTCCATTTTAAAAAAAAATACTAGTGGGAAAAGACAAGTTCATGAGCTATGGTGGGAAAGCAGCTGCGCTTTCCGAATCTATTCCTTCCTTATAATCACAAAATCTATACCAGTTTTAGTTTCCTAGGTAACCCTGCAAAACTGGGACTACTAGCAGAGACTGCAAGAAGTAAAAAACAGACATAATTTCAAGTTCACCTTCCATAAAATAAGTTAAGAAATGTCAGCTTTGATAGGATTCAGAAATTTAGATTTTGATTTTCACACACACACACTCAATTGCTTGTATATGACACTGTCATTCCCACAAAATGGCTTGGAATTACTTTCTAAGACACCAGAGTATTGCACAGGTTTTTTTGAGAATGCATACCCTGGCTGCTCCTGGTTATTATAGTTGGCACATATTATTTTTATTGATGACTTGCACTGAATATAAGAATGGGAACTGATAGTAGGGAATATCAGCATCACACAGTCACTGTCACGTACTTCACAGAGGAAGCCTGTTCAGAAAAAGAGCCAACAACAGATTAACAACATTAACATTGTTGGAACCTGTAGTATCCTGACTAAAGATGCTGAGATAGCGACTGGAAATTCCCTTCCTGTATTTTTTTTTATCTATTGTCCTTCTAGGAAAAAAGCCACATTGTACCAAAATAGAATTACATTTAAAATGTACATGGAATTCATGTAAAGCAATAACAGCCTCATCCCCTTCCTCAGAAGGAAGTTTCTCACCATCTCTGATCATAACAAGTGCTCAAGATCCATCTGTATTGAAAGCATGGGGACAGTGATTCTGAAAATCATAGAATGACAGAACAGTTTGGGTTGGAAGGGACCTTAAAGTCCATCTAGTTCCAACCCCCCTGCCATGGGCAGGGACACCTTCCACTAGACCAGGTTGCTCAAAGCCTCGTCCAGTCTGGCCTTGAACACTTCCAGGGATGGGGCATCCACAGTTTCTCTGGGCAACCTGTTCCAGTGTCTCACCACCCTCTCCGGGAGGAATTTCTTCCTGATATCTAATCTAAACCTCCCCTCTTTCAATTTAAAATGCTTTGGATGAAGACAGGCTATACACCAAGGAAAGAACAGAACAGTATGCTATGTTTATTTGCAAATTCACATGCATCTACCCTACCTTTTTTGTCATTTACAGAACATGCATGGGTTTGACATATAGAAAGAAAACATCCATATCCTTCAGAAAGTGAGATTTGTGTATTGCAACACAGCACTTCCTGCAAAACTGAATTGGCCAACAAAGTAGACTGACAGGTTGATAAAGCTGGTAATTACATTTTAGATCTCTAGATAACTAACAATCTTAAAGGTTCCAGAATTAACTATGATTAAAATTTTACAAGTCATTCTGCCTGATTTCTATTGTTTTTGTTTAAGTCTTGTCCCTTATTTGGAAAAAAAATCAGTATCAATGTGACTTAAATATATCCCAAAAGCAGGCAAATTGACCTTCAAACTAAAACAATGTAATTTTTACAGAAGTAGAAGATAATAGTGCAAATTATTACTGAAACATCTTTTAATTAGAGAACACACATTTTTTTCCAAAACTCTTTACTGATAGGCACAGGTACCCATATGCAGCTATAGCTGCACCATCTGTTATGCAGGCTTTCAGCTGGAGACCTGCAGTAAAATTTAGAGAAAAGAGCCAACTTCGTATAACTCAGTCCTTGTATACTCATAAGTTTAACTGAATCTACATACTAAGCTTAACAGCTTAGTGATATATTTTCTGAAGACACAGTTCCTATAAGACGTATAGTTTTAGCAACATGTTTATGCACAATGAAGAGATCTTGCATGATCAGTGCTCAGTCATAGTATGTGTTTCAGTACCCCATGTACTGAATTCAACACTGTGAAATACCCAAAGTACCTAAAAATGTATTCAGTGCAATTGCCTTGGGAAAAGCAAGCAACCAGATTTCTAGAGAGTACAGGAGAGCTTTTCAAATCATGCTGCCTTTCAGCCTCAGATTTCACACTTCATTTAAAATCAGAATTCTCGTTATGATATTTTTTTCATTTTATTTGTGGGGAGTAAAAGGCGCCTAACATACCATCAGATCAGCTGGATTATCAGAGATCAAAATGTGACACATTACTTTCCGTGTTTTTTCACCATTTTGAGGGTTTTCTGACGTACCTATAGCCATAGACACCTGTAACCCTTCCACTATGTGCTCTGCAGCAGTGTCTGCAGCAAAAGGTGCTGAATGAAAGCTGTATTTGCTATATCTATAATGCCTTGATGACCTAGGGGACCAACCATTTCACAATTTAGAAGTCCAGCTGAAACATTGAAGCATTTTGTACGGGCAGGTGCAGTCCAAAATAAGTATAATTAGCCGGTACCTTGGTCAATCTTGCCAAATGGGCTGTAATCTAGAAGCCAAGTTAGCCTGGAGCTACACCTGAATTCATGTGCCCTGACATGGCTGTGGGATATACAGCTCACACCGTCTGTCAGCCAGATCTATCGTTTTCCTTAGATGTGCCCTCATTGTAGACATCCCTCAGAATGGAGAATTAGAGGCATATCTCCCATGACTGATAGCTCCTTTCTAGGCAAAATTTTCCTAGCAGTACTGAGGCTTAATTGGTTTAGATATTTTAGATTTTTTTTCTAAATATAGAGAAAATAAACCTCAGCTGTTCTCTAGTTACCATAGCAACTGTGAGGTATCATGGCACTTAACTGAGATCAAATTCATACATTTTCTACATATAAAACTAATGTCTGAATCAACTTTTATGTATGTCAAGAACATTTTTTCTCATTTTTCCTGTTTTACAGGTGACCTTCAGTGGAAATAAAGGAGCAGAGATTTGTTAGAATCACAGAATCATATAATAATTTAGACCCTTAAGAAAAGACCCTTAAGGTCACTGAGTGCAACCATAAACATAACAGTACCAAGTACATCTTTAAACCATTTCCTTAAGTACCACATCTACATCTAGGTCTTTTAAATATCTACAGGGTTAGTGACCCAACTAATTCCCCAGGCAGCCTGTTCCAATGCTTGACAAAACCTTCGGTGAGGAAATTTTTTATAATGTCCGATCTAAACCTCCCCTGATGCAACTGGAGGCCATTTCCTCTTGTTCTATTGCTTGTCACTTGGGAGAAGAGACCAACACCCACCTCTCTGCAACCTCCTTTCAGGTAGTTGTAGAGATCAATAAGATCTCCCCTCAGCCTCCTCTTCTCCAGGTTAAACAACCCCAGTTCCCTCAACCTCTCCTCATAAGACTTGTTCTCTAGGCTCTACACCAGCTTCACTGCCCTTCTCAGGACACGCTCTAGCACCTCAATGTCTGTCTTGTAGTGAGAGACCCAAAACTGAAGACAGTATTCAAGGTGCAACCTCATTGTGTCAGGAACAGAGGGACAATCGCTTTCCTAGTGCTGGGATGGTAAGTTTAGGTGAAGCATTTCGGGGTCTCTGACCAGTTTATGTAATAGAAGCAAAAATTGTAACTGCTGAACTATCGAGTTAGTAACTGGAAATGAATAAATTGTATATAGAGTCCAAACAAAAGCAGTTAGTCCTGCACAAACAAATAGGACATGAATTAACAGTGAAATTTACAGTTATACAAAGCCACCTATGACAACTTCTGTAAGCCTAATTCTCAATTAGTTGTTTTTTCAGTCCCAACTTCCATATGCAATTTTTCCCCTGCATTCAGTTCACAGTAACACCTCACCTGAAATATCAAGATAGTGTCGGAAAGGGAGCAAGAGCACATTTAGTTAATATAAAAAGCAATCTCAAGTTACGTTTAAGCCAAATTAAAGAACTCTTGGTTAAGATTTTATATATATATATATATATTTATACGGCCTCATGGTATGCAAGGTAGTTTAGTTTAGCTTTGGTTTTCTTCCTTCTAATAGTTACTAGAATAATTGTGAGGGAAAATTAAAGAGGGTTCTGAGGTATCTTTTCTATTTTCTTTCATCAAAATTCTATTGTGATTAACCCAGTTCTATCTCTAATCAAGCATTTATCAGCTCTCAGTTGCAACAGTGCAACTTAATACAGAATTATACATCAGGTTTCTATAATTGTATTTGTCCTCTTCTGGGCATTTACTTCAAAGGAACAGCAAACCACAAAATCTGTCACTCACTGAACTGGTATAAAGGCTTAGAAGTTTATTTCAATACCTTCAGTTTCTGTTACATTCATTAACATCACTGCCCTCGAATACACAGTGCATCTTCAGAAGAAAGGTACCATGTGCAACTCAAAATCACTTCTGTGAAGACTCCCACACTCTCAGAGGCAAGGATTCCCATACTCTCAGGAGCAGCAGCAATTCCTTCTAGCTCTGGGCACTATGCAGGAGGATTTCTATCGCTCAGGAAATAGGCACTGACTGCTTTGAAGGAAACTCTGTGCTAATGGTTCACACACTAATTTCAGAACCGCTTCTCAGACCTTGTTAAGTGCTTGCTACAGGATACATCAACATTATTTTGGAGAAAGATGCAGGCTCTCTTTGCCTGCATTTAACTTAATGTGAATCAGCTCTGAACTGAACCAAAAGCTGTATAGGCAAAATACATTAACTTGGGCTCTCTGCTATGCTAACAGTTACTCTCCTAAGTAGCTTATATTACAGGCAGGGTGAGCCTGCATCTGCCTGCATCAGACATACTGATTGCAGTAAGGAATAAGTATCTAAGAGGAATCAGGCATCTAACAGTCTTCATTAATCTGGGCTTTAATCTCTAAATACAAGGCTTGTCTAAGCGTAATTTTAGGAAAGCAATTTCTGTCATGTGCCTACACTGGAAGTCTATGTGTAAACCCAGAGCAATACTTAAATACTCTGATCCCCATAAAAATCCAACTCTGCTTTACTTCTAGATATTTTCTTTCATGACATTTTTTAACAGAAAATTGGGCAGCTTCAAACAACTAAGATGGTATAAATGTGCTTCTCATTTTTGAGTCCTACATGTCTGAGGAACTGTAAAAGTACAATACTTGCCCTCTGTTCCCTATACCACAAGATACAAGGAGTTCGAAGTGGAATGGTATTTACTGTTTACCAACGAACTTCAGCAAAGTCTTAACTAAAAGTAAGAGTTCAGTATCTGAAGATCTGTTTTTTCTTACTCTTAAAAAGAAAAAAAAAAGCTGAGCTTATAATGTCTTTCTCTACAGAACCGGTATCACATAGCTTCCTTTCATCTCAGAACTCCATAAAGTAAAAAGAATTTGAAACAGTACATTCACACTTCAAAAAATACGACGATTGGCTATAGTCCTATGCAAAAAATATACAGCTATAAAAACAACATTACATAAACAGCAAATAGCTCATGAGTATAATTCCATGTTACTTAACACTTAGGCCTCTAAGTGTATCAGTCTCCAATTATCAGAGGATGGCCTGCTTATGGTGGTTTTTATGTCTGAGTAAGCTTTCAGACCTTACCAGGGAGGACACCCATTCTGTGACAGGACTTATTACTTATGGTTTCCAAGCCAAAAGGCAGAGAAGAGTTGAAGGTTAAGTCACATCCTATACCAGAAATAAATCACCAAAAATTATGCTCACATCTCATACAAATAGGCTTTTATATATTCTAGGAACCTCTATGAGCAGCACTTTCAGTGCTTGGTGTTTAAGTGCTAGCAGGACTAACACTTAAATCCTATCTTCTAACCCAGGAAAAAAAGCACAATGTAAACGTTTTCTCGTTTAGAATATCAGAAGCTTGTATGTGTTTTTGGTGAGCTGCCGAGCATATGCTGCCAGTCTGAGTCCCACTTTGTGGCCCATGCAGTCTCTGTGCCATCTATAGTTGTTTACTAGTCAAGTGGTGGACATGAAAATTAGTTCTTCATATAAGCAACTTGCACAGTACAGTTCTATATCACTTCAAAGAAGAATTAAGGGACACAGGTACACTTTGAATTCTTTACATGGAAAAGAAAGGTTAAAACTAGTGCAGCTTCCAAACACCTATAAATACATCTGCTACTGAATTAGGTAGGTGCTGTTATTCCACCCAAGTCAACTCAAAGAGAGTTCAAGAAGTGCTAACTATCGGCAGCAACACTCAGCATTTTTTTCCTTAAGAATAAACATTTTTTAGTACAACCAATAAAGAACTGGAAAACAGATTAAGTAGATTTCTTAAGAAATCCTAAAGAAATTCTGTAGAACTATTACTGAAACACACAGCGATTAACAGATAGTTAACATAATAGATAAAACAGTCCCTGCACTTCTTTTTAACTGAGTCAGTAGCCTACCTAGTGTATCACCAAATATGCCTGGCTTATGTTAAAATGTTCATTTGTATTAAGTATACAAATTACATTTCTTCTTTTAGTGCACCTCATTATGAGCCAAAAAATCTATTTTTAGTAGTCTCCAAAACCTGTAATATATATATATATTAAAAACCCCTAAATTCAATCGACTCTTAAAAAACAGTAGAAAAATCTTATACTGAATATTTAAATAAGAAGCATCGGTAATAGGATGTCCCAGTTTTGAAAGCTTCTTGCTTCCTGTGTTCTGCACTGTAGTCTGTAAAAAATTTCACAGTGTACACCTTTTTGGTGTCATATATCTGGACAATTACACTTTAGAGTATCTACATATATGAAGCATTCTGAAATCAGATGCTGGTACATCAGCCTTTGCTGTTGTATCCTACATTTAAGAGTTTCCTCCAAATAGAAGTAATTTATGTGCTGTAACTTAATGCCAGGTATATAACTACAGCTTTACAGTGCTTTAAACCAGATATAGTCAAAGGCCGACTGCTCTGAATGTAGTGTTGTAAGCAGAACCTATGTCTTAATAACAATGTAATATTGTCTGTGCTGACAACATAGCGTTGTTTTCTTAGTCATCATTTGCATTCTTCAAAGAAACACTATTCATCTATTTACTATCAATAGAGGAAATCTTGGCATAAAATAGTCATTTGTAAACATATGAATATCCAGAATCCTTAGCACTAATCTCATATTTTTAAAGATAAGTAATGCAATAATGAAAATACTTGGTGATAATTTCACAATATAGTCTATTACAGATATGTTATTTAGAAGTTTTAAATGTGATTTCAAAATAAGATTTAAATGGTAAAACTGGCAATACTGCAACCAAGTTTGCAATTAAATGTATTTATGCAGTTTCATGTACTTCTTCGGTTTAGTAAAATTAAAAGAAAAATTAAAGTTAAGATATTGATCCTCCAAATACCTAAACGGGTGCAACATTCTCAAACGCAAATTCATGTGTCAAAGAAGGATGGATAATAAAATTGTTTTTCTAAAATCCTTTTGAAGTCTTATGCACCGCATAATTTAAAATATTATTTATTTAAATTTAATGGATAGCTTCCTTAAAATTCTTCCCTAGTTAGTACTTGATAACATAAAAGGTCCATTTTCAGTTCATCAAGAGGATAAATTAAAGCTCTACATCATGTCCACTTCTGTAGACCTATGTACTTTAAATACAAAGAAATGGAAACTACCATTTAAAAGTTCTAAAAACCAAACTGATCATCACTATGCTTTTCTAAGTCTCATTCTGTGATGCAACTTCAATGACTCAATATTTAAGAAGTTTTGTTTCCTATTTCAGCAAAGATTTCTGTCTTTACAGATGTCAAATATAATTTCTTATACTCCGAACCGAGCTCTCAAAGTTCACAGTGTTTGATATCTACTGAATCTCAAGAAGTCCTTTTCTTTTCAAGATTGCTTTGTATCAAAAATATCATTCAGCCCTATAAGAGTCCCTGGAAGAGTTCAAGGCCAGGCTGGATGAGGCTTTGAGCAGCCTGGTCTAGTGGAAGGTGTCCCTGCCCATGGCAGGGGAGTTGGAACTAGATGATCTTTAAGGTCTCTTCCAACTCAAACCATTCTATGATTCTAAATTATGTGAATTAGATACAGGCAAAAACTTGTCTCCTTGAGGACTTTCAAAACAATGTGATATTTAAAAGATGGTGAAATGCCAAAAATTTATGGTCTCATATCTCAAAGACCTGAGTCAGGGCTGTGACTAACTTCATTCTTTGTCAGAAATCAAGTAGAACTGTGATTACATACAGTTTCCAAGTGAAATTTTGAATATCAAACTGAACCTGATCGAATTAGCTCCTCCGTTAATAGCATCATTGTTTCACCTATTGTGCAAAAATGTTGTTCATGACACATAGCAAGAAGCAGCCAAATTAACTCAATGCAAGAAGTTATTAAGTTTTCTGAAATTTAGAAAAACACAGACACCTAGCACCACAGACATAAAAATTTCAGGACACTTAATAAACTAAGCCAAATTCTGTCACAAGCATTCACTTTTCTGTTGAAAGAGTAATATTAAGCAAAATAAGTAAACCCAAAATGAATAGTTACTCACTTAGGCTTGAATTATGTGATTTAGAAATTAATCAATTTATAGGGAGGAACAAAATGATAGGCAAAAAGAGAGCAATGAACTTTAAGTAACCTGTTTTAATTCTGTCAAAATAGTTCAGAAGCGTAGTGCTAATTAGTTTCTTGTCAGAGGTATCTGTGTTCGTGTCAGATTTTTTCTATAATTGCACATTAAATTCAATCTTGTTTGTGAATTTAAAAAAAACCCTTACTTATTTTGTCTGTTTTTCAAACTAGGTGAGCTAAATTCAGCTATACATTGAATGACAGCTTTGACTGTAATGATGTTTAGATTTAGAACAATGGAAATGAAAAAAAAAAAAGACTCCTAGTGTATTCCAATTTTTCTCAAAGCAGAACAGTTGCTAATCAGCAGTGACAGCTCTCCTAACTTTAGGATGACATCTTGAAAGAATACAATCACACAGACAAAATACAAACTAGAGTTCTGCAAAATTATACATATTTACGGTAAATTAACAATTGAGTAAGAAATGTTGCTTAATAACTAAGAGCCTTTTTAGGAGAACTGACTGAATGCTAGCTTTTTCCCCTGAAAACTACCCGGAAGAGCATACTCTTTAAGTGGCTGGACAATCAGGCTGCGATATGCTACAGGGCCCAAATTCAGAAAGTAGGTTTTGGTAGGTTGTAAGAGGCAAGGCTGCTTATTATCTTGGAAATAAGCTTGCTCAACAATTCTTGAAGATGTCAAGAGCTTTCTTGTGGAGAAGGCTGTACAGTGAGCTGAGAATTCTGGTGAGTGGGAGCTAAAGATTTGACCTAATGACCCCAGGAAAGGGTCTTTGAGAGGGTGAGCAAAATTAACGTGCTTCTGCTTTTTGTCTTTCTGATTTAGATACCAGATATTCTGCTTGAGCTTCTTTCATATTCTCAGACCAAACTTCCCGCAGATGTGGTGCAAGGTCAAAGAACTACTACTAGGCTGCCTTCAGCACTTGAGGTACTTGGAGGGAGAGATGAAGTGGTGCTATATGGAGAGGAGGAACAGTCCCATCTGGGGTGTACACTTCACACTATAGAATTGTGAGGGTTCAGGACACAGCTCCATTAGAGAGTAATGTGCAGACACGTTTTATCTATTCTTCTAAAACGGCAAAAGACTCATTGAAGTGCTGAAGAACAACTGGAGTAGGATGACTGATTTTTCTCAGAAATAATTCAAACAAGAAAATCTGTTCCTTCAGCTGAAGTGGACACTCCAAACAGAAATTTAATTTAGCAAGCAAAAATAAATAGCTTATGGTATTCAGTGTTGAGAAAATCATGAAGAGGAGTGGAGAAACATTACAAAACGTAACAAGAAACTGCCACGCTTTGAGAGGTATTTTAGGAAGCTGTAGTATACAAATGCTCACAAAATACAAAATCTGGACTTTCAAGTCTGAAAAACTGCTTCACCGTACAGCCATAGTATATTCAAAAAGTGTAAAACATACTGATGAAAATAAATTTCCTACTTATAATGATATACTGAATGTATTTCATACCATCCTTCTGGATTAATTTTTTTCACTCATGTAAATTATTTATTTTCTAGAGATGTCAATTATGGCATATATCTGTGTTAATCCTATACACAGCAGATATTATATTCAATCTTCTCCACCTAAAACTTCTCCACCCGAGACTTTATCCACCCGAGGGCATTGAGG
>NW_010236409.1:0-1711 GCF_000690775.1 Eurypyga helias
CCCCGCTTCCTCCGCCGTTAGGAGCGGTCCTGCTCGCAGCGCTGCTGCCGCCCGGGGTCGGCCTTCCTCAGCGGCCAGGCCTGGTAGGCTCCGCTGCCGGTCTCCCTTCGCGCCCCAAGCCTGCATAGGGGCCTGCGTGCTGGCTGGGGCCCGCCAAAAAAGGCTGGGGGGATCCGACAGAGCTCGCGTTGGGTGAGGGCAGGGAGCTGGGTGAGGGTCTAGCCACTTGGCTTTTCTGTGTTCTTCCTTATAAACTCTTATCTCTTCCCTTGAGTCCTGTAAAGTGATAAGAGGTAATAATATCTGATGGCCTCTTAATTTTATTTGTTTATTGTTTCTTTATGTCCACGTATTGTTTCCTTGTCAAGCAGGTCGCTTATCATAGTATGGTTTTCTCATACTTCTTCCCAGTAGTGTGTTTTCACACTTAATTGCCTGTTCCTGAGGAACTACAGTTACTTACCGTTGAGGTGGCAAAAAAGTCTCAGCACTAGAATTAAAAACACGAGCCATGCTTGTGAGGAGACATTCATTCAAGTCTCTGCAAATACCAGCACTGGAGTGGAACTGGCCTGGTCCTTGCTTCCTGGAGCACAGTGAAACTACCAATCTTATGGTGGTGGACCTTTGAAGAGAGCTAGGAGTAGATGTGGAGCTGACTGTTGGGAATGTTTTCAGGAAAGAACCCCAGAATCATCTTGAGTGAGAAAGATTTGTTAACTCAGTGGCATCTCTGAAGATGAGGGAAGGCAGGACAAACATCAATCCTCCTCTTTATTTGGAGGAAAAAAGGAAAGTCCTGTTTGTACAGAAAAGGAGCTTCTGTTTTCTAGAAAAGTGGCCTCTGAGTTTTTTTTTGGCTGCATGTGCATATCAGTAAAAAACGTTTTTAGCATGCACCCTCAATATATGTGTATTTACGTATTACATTTTCAGTTATGTACAGGTACTACTCTCCTGATACATGCATTATAAAGCATACCTAAAAATAGAAGTTAGGAAAGAATAATACAAAAATTAAATAAACGCTTTTTTAAAATATTTTTCATTAACATTACAAATAACTTGTTTTTTTCCCACATCTCAGTGGTTTGTCTTGTACATGTGACTCACTTTAGAGACCACTGATCTTGAGTGCTTAGGTTTCAAAATTTGGTGAGGGCTGCTCTCTTATTAGCAAATGGCAGCTGGATGTCATGTCAGTGCCATGCCACTGCAGGGGAGACTTCTTCATTGGTTTACAGTTAATGCTTCTTTTAACAGGGAAGGTCTTGTTAGATCTTTGCAAACATCATTCTGTTCTGTGGAAAGTAAGTTGTGTAGGTGGACTAAGCTTGGCTGAGGCCATGTAGTGACAGAACTGAGTACTAGAATTTGGGAGAACCGTGCTTTAGCAACATGATGTATGTTATTCTGAAGTGATCATACCTAATTTCATAAGAATATAAACATAACTAGCTGTTGAAAATGAAAAAAAATTATTTTCATGAACAGTTGTGGTGGTTTTGTTGTGTGTCTTTTTTTTTTAAATCCAGGCCATGTTTGTAGGGTGTCTGTTATTTGAAGTTAATAGTGAGATGCTGTCTGACATTTTTTTTGTTCTCACATACCTACACTATATGCTTGTTATAGGGGATGAGATACTCTGCATTTCTAGAACTATACCAGTTTCTGGTAAATACTGTAACTTTAGAGTCCAGGAAATTGAGGG
>NW_010236409.1:1742-59117 GCF_000690775.1 Eurypyga helias
TATTTTCTGTCCACAGAAATCTGGCATGTTTTAAAACAGAAATTGTGATCACTAATTCTGAGGAGACTTAGGCTTAGAAATGGTAACTAAACTAGAATGTTCAGATTAGTTTTAACATTCTTCAGTTAGATTTTTTTTAATAGGATACTAGCAGTTTTAAAAATAGTAAAACTGAAGATTGTGTGATCTGACCCCATTGTCTTGATTGTAAATTGAATATTTTGTTCCTTTGGTTGTTCATGGTGAGGCACATTAGTGTAGTGTGACAGGTGCACCTTTCATAGCTCAGAAAAGGCAGAAGAGGATCCTCTTTCTTATATTGATGTTTCCTTAGCACTTGAGAATAGGATTCAACTCTCTTGTGTATGTGATTGTTAGCAGGTGACTAACAAATTCTAGTACTTTATAATAAAGCAACCAAGAGGAGAGAGATTCTTACTGTCTTCCATCTTCTGTTCTTGCAGGACATTGTACCTCAAAAAGCCCAGCCTTTCTGTGTCCGATGGCCAGGAACTGTGCAGAGAACTGAGAAGACCTGCAGATTTCCCTGGTACTCCTAGACTTCCGAATGCAAGCAGTGACTGTGAGCTGTGGTTTTGCTTTGTATCTGCACCACAAAGTTTTTCTTGGTATCAGAGCAAGCAATTGAGAAACTGTAAATGAATGTGTTCAACGTAACTTTGTACATTTTCTTTGTTACTGCATCTCTTCACAAGGTATTTAAATAAAGGGCCACTTAGTATCAAGATGGGGCCAAGTAGCAAGGTATACCTTCTCACCTGCCCTGGTATAAGCTCAGCCTCCCACAGTAAGTGCATCTCTTAGATGAAATAGGATTTGGTTTAGGACCATTTCTTGAGTGAGATTTTTTTTCAAGCTTACCTCTGACTGGGACAAAGGTTGCAGCACATCTAGAGCGTGTTTCACTAAAACAAGCTGATAGAGGTTTCTGAATCCTTGTGGTACCTCCTGCCCTCCCCAGGCTGTGGTTGAAAAACTTCAGTACTGCACTTACTGAGTGCACACAGATGTGCTGATTTTTTTTAGTATTGTGGCATTTGCTCTGAGAAACTGTTAGATGTTAGAGCACAGGTGAAGAGGCTGCACTTAGAATAATGGGGATACTCTTATGATCACCATCTGTGGGAGAAAAGGGTAACTCAAGGGAACATGTATGCACTTTTCTGAGGACAGCAGGTGAATGAAGAAAGGTGGTCTTTTTCCTTTTTCTAGTTGTTCATGTACCCTAATGAAATGCCTTTTCTATGTGTATTTTGATTGGTTTTGGAGAGCTCCCCAAATTTGGTTACTTTCTGCATTCCCTTAAGGCTTTTTTGTGTGTTGTCTGATTCTAGTCTTGTGTACAGTTTTGAAGGCGGAACAACTGTATCTGACTTTGTGTAGGCATTGCCAGTGTCACTCCCAGTGGGGTAGGTCAGGTGGTAAGCAGTTTAAAGCAGAGTAGCCTTGTAATAATCTCTTCCGTAATGGGATTGTTGGGATGTATCTTTTAAAGCTTTCAGTATGCAAGTTAATACCACAGAGGGTTAATTCTTAAAGGAGTAACTTGCAGTGTTCATACTTATCTATTAGGGTCGAACCCAAGACTGACGTTTTTCGGAAGGGTGACTTAATAGCAGTTTGATAAGGACAGGTTTGGTGTATTGCAGCTAGAGCTAGTTTGGAATTACTATGTTTATCTGGGAGAAATCTTCATTCTGTGTTACAGGGGAACCAAACCAGTTATGGAGGAATAACTGAATACTTCCAGGTTCTAAATTTATTAGGATGTCTACCTTGTTCCTTGACGTTACTGTTGCAAATGCTGATGCACTTTGAAGAAAACTTGTCTTTCAGAAATGACATTGAGAACATTACTGACTAGATTTTTTTTAAATAGTAAATAGCTTAAATGGAAGCTGTGCTAAATGGTCTTCAAAGAGGCTTAATGATTTAATCTTAATGATTAATGATTTTGATCCTCCTCTCCTTTGTGGGAGGCTAGGGCAATAGGTGACCTTGGCTGACTGATTTCAGTCTTTTGGACCATACATCTTACGTGGAATACAGTGGCTAGCTGAATCTTATGCTTTGCTGTTTCTGAAATTCTTATGACTTCAGTTGTTTGTACTGTGCCTTCAAGTGAAAGGGTATCTAAGACTTTGGAATGTGTCTTTTGGGCATTATGGCTGGCATAAGTAATGTGGTGAACAGGAGATAAAACTGTAGTTCAAAAAACTGTCATAGCATGAAAACAGGAGTCAAAAGTCTGAGTGGCATAAAGTTGTTACTGATAACTGTGCAAAACATACAGCCAAGGAGGAGGATAGTGGAAGTGTCGGTTAATTCAAGAGGCTTAAGGCTAATGGAATTTATTTCTGAATGCTTTTTCAATTTCTTTCTTTCCACTAATTAGTGTGGAAGACAAAGGATTTCTTGGCAATTTAGTAAGTTGACAGCAGAAAGTATACTTTTGGTTTTTTGTGGTCTTTGAGGGATTGTTTGTGGCCAAAAGTAACTCTCAACAAAGTGTTTTTAATTGCCCTTCAAAATATTTGTCATTTACAGAACTTGCTAGGACTTCAAGTGGTGGCATGTGTGACTTGTGCTTTCTGCTTGGGGGTGTCATTCAAAGGAGCTTGAGCTGATGAGTCTTTGCAGCTGTTGGCCATGAAATGAAAACTTTACCAAACTGGTAAATTAGTTTAAAGACTTGTCCAAGTTGAAAAGCAGTTTGTGTGAACACCAGTGTGCGTGTTTGGAGGAAGTGAGAGTGAGTGTGGCTGGTTGTGAAGTCTGGGTGGGGGATAATAAGATGGGGAAGTGGTAAGACCCATGGTTTAACTGTTACATAAAACTGTCTGAGGTACAAAATCGAGGGGGTGCTCAACCTTAGCTGCTCTGGGCCATAGTTCTTTGTCCATCAAAGGTTGAATTTTTGAGGAGTTCAGTGTTCCATGCAAGTGTTCAAAATACATTATCTGATGATACACGGAAAGAAAAGTGTCAGTCTCCATAGCTGGGAAAACAGTGGGCAAAACAAGCTGGGCCAAAACAAGTTCTGGGAAACTATACAACAGAGAAAACAGATCAACACAAAGCCAAGTACCAAAAACGCTAAACTGAATCTTATTTCACACAAATCTGGAGTTTGCTAACAACACGTGTCTGCCAACAAGACTGGGGGGTAAATGGCACAGAAAGGTAAGAGGAGGAAGCTTGGTGCACATTTAAGGTTTCTTTTAACTGGCATTCTGAAACTATTGCCTTGGTACAGTGCTCCTCTAATGTCCCACTTCTCTTACTCTAAGAATAAGCATACTCTTCCTTGTTTCCATTTTCACTTATCCGATACATAGACCAAGGCATATTCTGATACCTAAAGGATGAAAAATGTAAGACTTCTTTTAGAATGATATTCCATTCAAAACTACCATATCTTCAAATAAACAAGCATCTGTTGGAGTATCTAATTAATCACATTGTGTAGGCTTTCTAGAGCAGATGTAGCATATCTTCACTGCCTCCAAAAATCCTGCATTATGTAGGCATACTAGAATGCTCTTATTTCTCCTTCAGGATATATTTCTTAATGAGCAGGTTTTACATTAGTTCTTGCTGCTTGGATCTCAGTGCCTGTGATTACAGCATCTGGAGGTTTGTGATTCAAATCAGAGTACCAAAGCAGTGATAAACAGGGAGAAAAGTTGGAAGAGTTAGTGGAGGCATTGTAGCACTGGAAGATTGATTTTTCTGTTGGAGTTTGACAGTGCAAAATCAAATAATAATGGAAAAATGTTTTTCATGTGTGCCTGGTTAGCAATGTAGATATGTAAAAACGAAGACCTAGCCTGTTTTTTTCAGTCAGACATCTAGTCACTGTCATGGATAACCATACTAAAACCTTTTGGAGCAAATTTCTGGCTCATAGTGCATTTATTGCTGTATGCTTTAGCTGGTATTGCACATGACATGCTAATGATGAAATGAAATAGAGATAACCAATACTTGACTAAATCCTCACTGTTTCAATATGTGGGAAGCATGACAGAATAGACTTCAACGACTTTTCTGCTGAGTTTAATTAAGATAAAGTATCTTTGCTGCAATTTGTGTAAGATATGATGAGACAGTGTAATAAGTATGCCTTGTTAGAACAAATGAATCAGAATTTGTGGAATTCACGTTCTGTGTCCAGACTTCTGGGAAAGAATCTCAGCTTTCATCAGGAGAATAAATGTTTAGCTTTAGATTGGAAAGAAAACAAACCTCCATACCCTGAAAATGTCAAGTCAGTTTATGAAATAATCCTAATTTTTTTCTCTGATAATCATATTTCTTCCCATTTATGACTATTTTGGGGCTCTCAGTTACTGGAATAGTTTGATGTTCATTTCTGACACCACTGTTTAATGAGAGAGATGAATGTCAGGCTATAGGGTTACAGAAATGTATCTTGCTAACAGTTGGCTGTGCTACTTGTACCCCTTTTTCTTCTGTCAGCTGCAGTGCTTGTTGGATCCTTTGGTGAGCCATTTCACCCTTTAATCTGGCATAAACTGATTTGATGAATGGGCTAGAAGCTGTTGGATTTCTTTAGCATGCTGTAACACATGAACAGAGGTTCATGTCCAGTGAATAGAGGTGCCAGGCTGAAGATGATTTCACGAGTAGTTTGTAGTTAAATAGGTTTCGGCTGCTGTAGAACATCCCTAGGCAGTGGAAAGCTATTGTCTGCACCTTCTAGCACTTGACTTATCTTCATGCAGGCAGGTGACCTTTCTGAATGCTTCTCTTGATGTCATGTGAAAACTCTACTTCTAGCAGAATGAGTCCAACAAGTTATCTTTGATGAATACGGCTGGTTCCTGTATCTTGAGTTTTTACCACTTGTGGAAGTGGGAGGTTCCAAACACATCTTTTTTTTTAATAAGCTCTGGTATTTTTGAGCCCAGCTTCCATTCTTCCTTGCCATTCTCCCAAAGGGAAGAGTTAAGGAGTTACAGGAGCTCTGTGAGAAGTCCATAAGGTGTGGAGGTTTCTGTAACCAGGTGAGAAAGGAGAAGGGAGCAAGACCTTCCCCTCTCTGCAGCAGCGAGCTACTGCTCTGTAGCCTATCCTTCAAGTTAGGTTGTATCAAAATATGGAAAGTTTGAGAAAGAGGCCTGAAAATTGTGTTCATCTGTTGCTCAATTTATGCCACCAGTATTTTGCCAGTTTCCTGTTCAGCTTCATCAGTTGACAGTAGTGTATAAATAGTTGTGTAACATTATTAGGATTATGTAAACTGTCCACTAACACCAAATGCTCAAGTGAAATGTGGAAGAACAAATCAGAGTTTTTATAAGCTCTGAGTATAGGAAAAAGTAAGGCAGGAAAAAAGCTTATGAATCATATTAGTTTGTGATTCCTGGCTTTTTAAATGTCAGTCTAAAGTCACAAATAGTGTCTGATTCATCCTGCTTTAGGAGATTTGATGCCTTTGAACAAAATGGCATCAATTTAAAACTTCTTGGTTACTTGGGGAGAGGTAATGTGACAACTGCTTTTTAGTTCTGGTTTACTAACCTGGTTTAGCTTTTTGTCTTTTGAAGACTGTATTCAAACAAACCAGACTATATATTTGGTCACATTTAAACTAGTATAACTCAGGGCAGGTATAGGCTGGGGAAGGAAGGGCTCCTTGGAAGCAGTGACATGAAGAGGTGTTGGAGGTGACAGGCTAATCAAGCGGAACAGCAGTGTTCAGTGAACCTCTGAGCAACTAAGCCTTAGGTTAGTTGACTCTAACAGCCAGGGTAGTTATACATGTCTTCTGCACCTGACACTGCTACAGCTACTTTTGGAGTTCAGAAAGGGTTGCTAGCACACTGGAGAAAGATCAGTCTGAAAATGAGTTAGACATTTTTCAGTCCTAAAAATGAATGCAGGTGCTGCATTTGTTTAAGTTCTTGAAAGGATACATTTATCAAATCACAGCTTAATCAGAATGTATTGCTATAGGTTATTAGCTTGTTGGGTTTGTTGTGTGAAGATGTAACAAAGTGTGACTGCTCACACTAGAAGTGGTACAAATTTACTGCGTGCATAACTACACAGTGTGACAGCCAATGCAGTGATGCTTCTCTTACTGTCAGTCTTTAAAACAAGACTGGGTAACCAGTATGTAGATTTGAATTGCTCTTTGATTCATCTTTTTTAACAGAGGGTAGGTGGCCAATGCCAAATGGGTCCATATGGGTGATCACAGTGATCCCTCTATCCAGTGCATATGGGTATGCTGTACCTTTGCAGACAGCATGTAAGTTTTAGTTCTAGCCCAGGGAACTTTCTTGAAAGTACAAAAATCTTGCAAGTATTTGGATTGGACTAACCAAAGTGGGTTTTGTCTTGACATGAGATTTGATTCATCTGTTTACAGTTGGTTATAAAAAGCTATGGAGTTAATAACTGCAAGTTAAATATAGACTGTGTGACTGTGAATTGTTTTGAATGAATAGTGGTATGGAAATCATCCTGATGTCAAAAGATATTTTCCTTACTTGAGAAACCTTTTCTGTTAGTTTTGTCTTAAAATTATAAAAACCTAGAATTCAGTACAAGTATGAAAAAATGTGAACTCTTGTAGATGGCTTACTTGCATTTTCTCTATAGGAAAATGCTTTAAATGTTTGGGGTTTTTTTTAGGTAAGTTACTTGCATAAATTTTTTGCCAACTGTAAAAACATACTTTCTGTCCTAGTGACATTTCAACAAAGTATTTCTCAAGGGAATTATGGAAAAGGCGTTTATCGGAAGGGTTTGCAAAGCATGCAGAAAATAACAGATTGCAAGAAACTTTCCAACATGTTCCCAAAATTTGTATTCTTGCATTGCTGTTTTGTGGAAGAATATTGTAAGTTTTGATATGCAGATAAGCACACATGAAGGGTTTAAATTTTGATAGTGAGGAAGAGTGGAAAGACTGGAGATTTCAAATGCTTAGTAAAGCCTAGAAACTTTAAGAGAAAAAAAAAATCTAACTTCAGCTTTTATCTCAGTGTCTTTATATCGACTTCTGGGAAGTATGTTTAGAAAAGATTTTTTTCTTCATTGGTGCACAATTTCTTACTCTCAAGTCTAAGGTCAATAATGTTTGTCAGATAAGTGTCTAGAATTGACTTCTTATGGCAACATTTAAATAATGCTGCATAAATGACAGAACTTGCTGGTCTATAGCTCTATTGCGTGGGTGGGTTTTTGTTCTAGCTTGTGTGAATGTGGATCAGTGATTGACCAGTAGGATACTCTGGTCAAGGAATGTGAGAATACAGCCTTGCAGTAATATATAACTGAAAGTTATAATGGAAAAGGTACACTAGTCTGTCATATGCAGATAAAATTTGCTTGAATGAGTTATCAGTTCACAACAGGAAATGTGTGGCTCATACCTTCGTTTTTGAGACCTGTGTCTCTATTTCTGAACTTGCTTGGTGGCATCTCACTACTGCTTATGTATTTGTATACCACTGTACTTAAAAATATAGAAATTTGAGCAATTGAAGGTTTTTGCAGATCAGATAAATGTTTCCTGGCACTTGCTGTGACTTTCTACTGCTAAATAACTTTGTGCTTAAAAGATAAATGAAATGCAGAGTAATTACAACATAGAAGCTAGATGTACATCAGCAAAAGCTGCCAAGGAATTAGAATAGCCGTTTATTTGAAGGAAGAGAGAAGAAATGACAAATCAATGAAGTAGTTGACAAATCAGTTGCTTGTTGGATGTGGAGCATATAGGAGGGGTTGCAAGTGTATCGTGTTAAATACTGCAGTGACAAAGCATGATTTGTAACTGCCTTTGAGAAATTCAAAGACTCTGAGGATTGTAGAAACCCACAAGGAGATGGTGCCATGTGGGAAGAAGGTGATGGAGGTTGAAAAGAATTGTGTTGATGAGGGGCTGTAGAGAGGTTGATAATATCTAATTTTTCAAGCCACAGTGAGAAACTAAGGCATCAGGTGCCAGTTCTCACTGTAAAAATGAATTTGTCTCTGTAAGTGATGTTTTCTCTGCAGTCACTAACTGAAGCTAACTGCCTCTAGCCTTCACTTTAGAATTAAATGACCACTTTGAGGTGATGGTATGCTTAAGCAGCTGATTCTTGAATGAATCAAGGTCCTGAATAGTCCCTGGGTTCATTCTTTAAGTGAGCTGTCTGGTAATTCTTTTCATTTGTTTCTGCCTCTGATTTTTGTGACCTTTCTCTTTGCAGTTAGGCCTACCTTCAAACATAACAGCTCTCAGCCTCCCATGTGTCAGTAGTCACTCTTAAGTCTGAACTGCTGTACCTTGTAGTAAGGAGCAAGTACTTGGTTTTTCAGGTAGGGCTTGCATATTGCTGTGAAGATGGTTGCCTGGAACTGGTGGCATGACATTTGTGATCCTTTATCGAGTTTTGGCAGATAATCTCTCTTCAATTTTCGATATAGTGGAGACTCCATTTCTTTTCAGATTTAAACCCCTATTGCCATGCAAATGCTAGTGTAGCCTTTGTGAGGCTAGAAATGAGAACTTGTTACAGTATCTTCTTGGTCTCTCAGTTGGCTGTCCCTATAATCTTGTGGAATTGTATGCAGTTCATAATGCTGTGAAGGATTGAAGGACAGAATATATTGAACAAATGGACTAATTAGTGGAGTGGCGAGCACAGCAGCCCTCAGCAAAGCTTTTTCCTTTGAAGAAAAGAAAAAACATACTTAAAACTTATACTGAATTGGGCCTACTTGAAATCACTGGAAGTTGAGTTCTGTGTGGCGAGCCTAACACATAACTCCTCTGAAATGGGAACTTGCCATTGCTTTTTACAGTTTGCTGAAATAGTTTGAAATGGGCTAAATACTGTTTGTTGTACTCAGAGCTGAGAATAAATCTGAGCTTAATACACAAGGTGAGGGAATCTTCATGTAGGAGCAGAATAATACTGGAATTCCAGCTCTAACTTAAGTAATTGGAGAGAAGTTCCTGGATTCCTTGTTAAGGTTGCTATCGATGGATTTTTCTAGTTAATAGATGAATAAAGTGGAAACTTTCCATTTCTCTTTTGGTGGTAGAGAGACAAATTGTTTTTCTTCTGTCCCTCACATGCCATCATGCTGGGAGAGGTGTTGTCTGATACTCCTTTTCTGTATTCCTGTGGCCACTGGAAAGAATTTCTTCAACTGTTTTTATGTCCTGTCTTCTATTAATCACTGTCTCTCCTGAGAATAAACAGTGTTTATTTCTTCAGCTCTTGATAGCCTTCCTAACAAAAAACAAAAGGCAGCGAGGGCATTTGCTGGTTTACTTCTGTATTGACCGGAAGCTTTGAGCCAAACAGCCTACCATGGTAGTGTCTGCCATAAAGATGACCTTCATTTTGGTTTTGAGTAGGTGTTGAGACCAGATGACTTCCAACAGTCCCTTCCTAGTCTAAAGCAGTTTTAGCAATTAGATGAGTGATACAAGAGATGTATTTCTTGACTTATGGAAGTGGTATTAATTCAGTATAGCAGACAGTGTGGACTTCTCTCACATAGTTTTCTTTTTCTTCCTCCACAACTGGTCAGAAACAACCAACAAAAAAAATGTGGTGACTGGACACATGCATTGCTCATTAATGCTTTGCTGGGTGGATTTTAGTCAGCAAAGCTCTTTGGAATCTGCAGGTTTTTTCTATGGTTAGAAGGTACTTAAAATGTGATTGTCAGGTAATGTTACTGAGAGACATTTTAATCAGCATGGACTTGTTTGTATTCCTATTTAAGACATGGATACTTGAGTAGAGGATAACTTTGCTGTGAAGTGGCTGAATTTCTGTTTCTTGTTAATTGAACTGTTTGTTGTAGATGAAACGTACTTCCATTGTTGAAAAATTACAATTTTTACAAGCTGAAATTTTGAACAGCCTAATCTGATCAGCTTGATTAGTTCATTCAGTTTCAAATAATAGGCTTTTTATTTTTTATGTGCTAAACACACAGACCCAGGCATATTATGCTGTGGATGGGAGATACTAGGCGGTACCTGGTGCAGTATTCCTCTGTGCTCTCTCAGGACTCTTCACACATTGCAGCCTGCTCTCGGAGGTTTACTCATTGCTGTTACTTACCAGGAAGTGGTAGGAGAGGTGACTAGCTTGTTTTGAGAACTATGTACTCTTTGCTGAAGAATCAGTGGGTGCTGCTTATGGCAGCCAGGTAAGTGTTACTTACTTCAGGGTTACTTGAGGGTTTCTTCTGGAGTGGGTATTTTGTAATGAATAACAAAGTTTAGTTGAGATGTGAACTGAACCTGCTGAATTCTTTTTAGTGATTTTACCATGGAGCTTCGGAATGCCATGGGCATATTTTTCTACATTTATACATAGATGACCTTTTCTAGAGGTCAGGAAACAGTTCCCGGGTGGGAATTTGCAGTTTTAGAAGGCTGTTAAAGACCAGGAAAGCCAAGCTTCCATTACTGTAATAAATGTCATATCTCAGGAAGTCCGTAAGCTGAAATACGATTATTAAAAGTTTTCGTAAAGGATTAATACTTTTTGCTTTTAAAAATGTAATGTTTAAAAAGCTATGTCATGGGGTT
Source organism: Eurypyga helias (assembly GCF_000690775.1). NCBI lineage: Eukaryota > Metazoa > Chordata > Aves > Eurypygiformes > Eurypygidae > Eurypyga > Eurypyga helias. The sequence continues at coordinate 12,346 of NW_010236409.1, forward strand.
TTGCCTTTGTTCTAGAAGATGTGGGGCAGAGCAAAAAGAGTGGTTTTCCAGAGGAGCTTTCTTTTAATTGAAAAGGCAGTGACTGAAAAGAGTTGTCTGACTGAAAAGGCCCTGAGCTAATTATTTTTAAAAGTGGTAATGGATCCTCAGGTAATCCCTGTGCTCACTTCTAACTGCAAAAGTTAACTGAAGAAAGGCAATTCTGAAATTGCAGCACTGTGCTTGCACTTTTAAAGTGTTTAGGCTCCACAAATCAAAAAGGACAGATTATTGCCTAAATTTCTTGTTTTCCACCAGTTTGCTTTATCTGTTTCTGATCAAGGCAGTGAACTTCAGATTATGAGGTTAAACTGAGGTGAAATCGATGCTGTAGCCCTTCTGAAAACACAAATATTTTCCTGTTTTCCCAGTATTTAATGCTGTGTAAACAAGAGTGTTACTGACCTTTTGTCAAGGATTATACAGACATTAGTTCTTATGTCTCTTTGCAGTAAGAACTGTATAATGTGTATTCAAGTCAGATTCTCAGAGACTTCTAGATGTCTGAAACCAAGCAATGACTAACAGGTAGTTGAGATGTCCAAAATAAAAGGTTTAAGACTAGTAACATTTTAAAGACTGTTTCTGAAGTTTGGTTGTGTTCTTAACTCTTTAGATTTCCTATATGACCTGCTTTAAACCAGCTATGCATCTTTACCCATATATAGGGTTTTGGGTTAATATGTATGCTTGAGCTCACAGGAACCATATTTACATGACAAATATATAGAGAAACAAAGTCATCAAAAAGAAATGTAAAAGCAGTATCAATCTTTGCTGTTTGCTTAATACAGTAAATAAGCAAACCTGAATGCCAAATATATTTCAGAAAATTTATTACTAACGATGAATTAACAATCCTTTCAAATATAAGTGCTTGAGACTGTGAGACCTCCATAGTCATGTCTCTTCAGTCTTCAGCCTGTTTGAAAAGACTTGTATTCTCTTTAAGACTAAATTTATTGTGTATATAGATCTACTATATTTTGCAGAGCTTGTGCCCGTTTCCCATCTGCAGTTCCTTGTTTCCAGCATTTGAGGAGCAGCTGTGGAAGAGGGAAGCTGGAAGAGAGGGTTTTTATGTCTTAGTCACACTTTTCCCAGGTTCTTGTTTGCTATTTTGGCTCCAAGCTCTAGGCAGTGATGCTCTGCTTAGTCACTCTTTTCCCCTGACTTCTTTTGACTTCTTGCATATGATATGACAAGATAAGCACAAAGAAGATTGCAGCATCAGTAAGGAAGACAGTGGGAAGTAGTTAGCTGCTGTCCTCACAGCAATTGGTTTGGACTACTGGAGGTGGCTTGGGGATCAGATGAAATATTACAAATGCTTACCTGTTGTTTTGAGCACTCAGCCTAGGATATTTAGCATGCTGCTGGCATGACTTTTTTGTTTTCAATCCTACTACAGCTCCAAAAACAAGTATTTGCATTATGTATGCCACGGGCATAACAGAAATGTGTTCTCTGCCTGCGTCTTCCCTACCTCACACACATCTCTGGATGTGTGATTGATTGCTTAAAACTGGAGAGCCATCAGACTATTCCAGTAGGCTTATGCCATTGTTGTGTTTTTCCCTTGTTTTCCATTCATGATGCTCAGTAGCATAATTTCCTGTTGATTTTGGCAGATGAAGATGAGTTCAGATAAAGCCTTATTTCAACTTGTCTATCTTCTGTTCTTGGTATAAGTTACTTCCATGAGTCCATAAAGGAATTATCTGGGGTTTTGTATGACTTCAAAATCTGTGTGCTTTCCATTTTGGTGGTGAGAGGGGAATCCTGGTATGTGCCTAGTAAGAACATGTAGTTTCCATCTATTCAAATTTCCTTACAATTTTTTATTCATGTTTTGGATGTAATATTTCCATGTAGTTTTTATCTTTACGCATTCTGTCTGTGGCCTTGGACAACTTTAAAATCTTGTTAACGCGGGTCAAAGGAGCTGTCTGGTGCTCCAGGGTAGAGAATGCTTTGGTGGGATTGTGCTGTCACTTCTATTTACGTTTCTTTTCTTTTCACAAATCCAGACGGGGTTTTGTAAGTGGTGTCGGCTGATATCTTGATACTTGCTTGAACCTCATGTCTGTTCTTTTGTGCTTGTTTTCCTTCTTAGTTTTTCTATCAGTCTGTTTCTGAGGTCTATTCAATTTTTATCCTATAATGCCAGTATATGTGCAAAACAGTCCCAAATTAAAGACTGTTAGAAGAGCCTTGGCTGAAAAGGCGTGTTGGTGTGCTTCATGCAGTGTACATCCAAATCTTCATTTCTGATGCAAATTGATGTATTGATGGATAGCTTAAAGACTAGCTTAGAAACAAACAGTCCAATCCAGATCTTCACTCTTCTTGCTCTTAGCAAGAATTTCCTAGTATGGTTTCTGTTGTCTTTCAGAGGGAGAGAAATAGCACATCATGAGTGAATGCTTACATACCTGTTCTCTTGCACAACTAAGGCTATCTGACAATCATGATTTCTTCTAAATGACATGTTTTTGATTCCTCAAACTCATTTGCAATATTTTGGAATAGTGCAAGGCAATAGCAAGAATATGAGAGAAAAATACATGGAAGCTAGCACGTCATATTTTTCCTAAGGATGGTCTTTTCTGAAAACAGGCAGAATTAGTTGCCAGTTTTGTGTGAGAATCTCTGACTCTTCCCACACTTCACTTCCTGTAACCTTTGTCCCTGTACCCATATCAGTGCATTTAGAATATCCAGTTCCATGCTGTCTTTGTGGTTCTTGAGGTCAGAGTAGATGCTTTTGTGTTGGGTCATGAAGCCTGTGGTGAGTCATTCTTTCAAGTGTATATTCAATCCCTTTTTCAGTATATTCTCACATCCAAAGTATTCAACCCCATATTCTGTAAATTTCTGAATTGTTTTGGTGAGTATGTGCATGAGAAATTCCAATCTGTATTCCAATCTATTTCTCTGTGGCAGCAGCTAGAGCTTCTTCCAGAATTTAAGTGAGCTAGGCGTATATGCTGTACTTACCATGACAACTTTTGTGATGAGTGAGGCTTTAAGAGGCAGCAAAGATGCTGAAATAACTTTAAAACAGCTTTTCAATCTCAGCAGATGTATCCACTCTTCAATTATTTTATTTTCAAGTATGTAACTCTTTATTTCACTGGCCAGTCACAATCAGAATTCCCTGACATTCTGAGTTATCTCTAGTTCAGTATACTTGTTTGGTATTTTAAATCAAAGTAGTCCTTCAGCAGTAATTAATACTGTTTCTTGTTTCTCTTGTGTCATGCTGGTAAATGTTAGATCTGGACAAACACCATGGAAAAACTTAAGTCTGTTCATTTACATTTTTTTAATAAACTGCTTTGCTCATGGCACTTTTATGTTTGCAGTCCACAGTGAAATGATTGAGTCTTACTGGCATAAATGATCAGAGGAAGTGAACTTTAATTTTGAGGAAAGTAACGGTTTATTTACTGATGAGAAAGCTAAAAGGACCTGGTAAAGTTGGGTGGTTTATAATCACAGCGGTTTCACACAAGTGTGTGTGCTCAGGTGTGGTTTGTCTGTTACGTAGTTGGTGGTTGTGGGGTTTTTAGGAGTTATCCCTTTTGCCTAGTTAAAGTACCCATTGGTAAACTTTGAAATAGGAGGTTGTTGGATCCTAGAGAAGTTCTGAAATGACAGAGCAGGTGAAGAATTAGACTATCTGTCCTGTAGGAACTGGAAATTCAGAAGAGGTTATTACAAAAGCTAGTGCCATCTTTGGCAGACAAATACTGGACTTACCTTAGGCAGTGATTAATGAAAATAAATAATTATCAACATTTGTTTTGATACTTTTTTGATTTCAGTTGTTTTCTCATGTGAAATCTGTAACATGAGGATTAAATTAACTTTGTAGAGTTGTATATGCTATTCTTAGTATTCTAAATGAGAACTGATAGTACCATTAAGTTAATTCAGTGTAAGATGAAGTGTCCTAACCCATAGATGCTTATTACCTGCAATGAAGGGCTGGATAAAAAAGCTTTCCTTCTGGGTACCTGTACCCCAGTTACTGACTTTTGCTCTCTAGGAGTCAATAGCACCACTAATTGTACAGTCACCTTACTGTGAGGTTTTGGTTTCCCTTGAGTGAGGTAAAAAGCTTGTTTATTGCTGATGCAAGATTTTTCATGTATTTGAAGGGAGCAGGTATTCAATGTGGAACTGTTCTTCCCTTTGTCTGCGGAGTATATACCTTTCCTGTGTGAATAAGGGCTTAAATTCCAGAAAACAGGAGGATTTTATATATATATGAGGTGTCTTGTATATGCCCTATCCTAATGCATTTATACAAATAAGAGTAGACTATAAATTGAATGCTTGTGATATTAGAAATAGTTTTTTGTAGATGTTTGGCAGGTGTTACTAAGGTTTGAGTATTAATAGCTCTGTTAGCATTTGCCACAAAGATCCAAATAAATTAAGCATAAATCTAAGCTTTACATCTTTCCCTTCTTTCCTTATGATGCTTGGAAATGCAGTGGGACTCTGGAATTTTATTCTGCAAGTCTTTATTTTGGTCTCCAGTGTTTCTTTGTTTTTACTGGCAAGAAGTAAAAATAAAAGCAGTTGGCTCTTTGGTATATACTTTCTGGTCTGACTGAAAAGCCTTCATCCCGTTAGGAACACTGCAAGCCAAACCTAAAGTCACAAATATCTTTCTCTAATGAGTTGTCTGTAGGAAAAAAGTAAAATCTCATTTTTGCAGTCAAGGGTGTTGGGTAATATACTTCTGCTCCAGCCTGATGGAAGAAAATGCTGCTGTCAAGAGAATCTGAACTTTCTCTGACAGCTCTAAAAGCATTGTGGTTTTAATTGGAGATGTACTTGCCTCAGTTTTCTTTCCAATATTCTGGCATCATATGGACAGATGGAGGAAGTGTTGATCCACTGGGTTGTTCTCTCAAATCATCTGAGATGAAATTATTTACATTACGAAGTGCTTGGATTCTGATGCTTAGATAAGGAATACTGTAGTGCTGTGATGTAGCAGAAGATTTTTTTTTCAATCTGTTACCTTTTGAATGGTGAGGTTTCGACCTATTTATTGTGGCAAAGAAGGATGAGGGACTTCCAGTATAGGAAGTATGGGAGAAAAATCCTCCACTCAGCAATGTGTCTAAAACTAGAGCTGTAAATGAGTTAATTTGAACTCCTGCAGTGCTTTATTATCAGGCTGAAGTTGGATTTCTGATAACTTCATACTTAAATATGGTTGTAATAACATCAAGAATTACTAAACAATTTTGTCCAATTAAAAGGGCAGGTTATAAATACGCATTTTATTTTTATTTTTGCTTGAGATAGTCTGATATGATGTAGTTGTTGAAAAGGCAACATTGCCAAGGTCTTCCTGCTTCTCCAGTGTTCAGGGCCATCTTAAGACTCCTTAGCCTGAGCAAGAAGTCAGTCTGCATTTGGCAGTGACTTAGTGCATGACCAGACCTGTGCAGTGTCCAGCCTCGTTTCACATATGTTGTGAATCACAGGCAAAGCAAGTTACATTTTGTGGCAGCAATGAACACTTTGGAGAGTGTACAGGAACTGCTTTGGTTTGGGTCTGGAAGAACCTTCCCTAATCTGGGGCGAGCCATGAGTCAGCAGCACACAGTGCTAGAGAAGAACGGCTGCTTGAGGCTTGCGTTGTTGTAACTGCCTGGCTATAAACATGTTCAAAGGAGACAGCTAGAGTCAGAATAGAACAATATGAATGCGTATGTGCTACACTGAGGTGGTGTGCTAGGTAAAACTGATGGCCCATTTTAAATGGCATCTGCTGTTTGAGTAAGATGATCTGACTCATTGAAGAAAAATTTGACTGTGACAAATACTACCCTTGATTTATCAAATGCATAAAAGGCTCCTAAAATTTGGCCTTTAGATTATACATGACCCATGTGTTTAGGTCTGCTGCTCTATAATAGCAACATTACGATGCAGCCATAGTAATGATGTGATGAAGTCAGTCATTTTGTCTAGCCCCCATCATGGATTAGTTCTCACTCTGATTTTACAACTACTGTGTTTAAACTTTCCCTTTCTACTGTACAGATGTGACAGGGGTTTTTTGCTTTTGTTTTATACATCCTTTTTAAATATCAGTTGGTAGTACACCCCAAACCAGACATCCAAAACCTCTTCCAGTGTCTGTAGGCCAGGTTGTTACTGCTGTTCCACAGCTGACCGCTGTTATGCTAGATGTAGGAAATAAGGAAAAAACCAAAATTTTTAACTTCTTGTGGAGTCTGCACTTGGGAGTGAAATCAGTGCAGAGAACAGCCTGGAGTGTTCAAAACTGAAGTCAGAAAAATGTATTGCTGACTGATTGACTTACCTGTTGCAGAGTGGGAGGTGTAGTCTGCTGCTGGCATTCTGGGAACAGTGTTTCTGGGTGAGCAGTATTGGGCTTGAGGAGGAAGCAGGCTCTCTATGGGAATTCCAAGTGATGGTAAGATTGCGCATTACACTTTTGGTTTGGCTGTAATCTTTGCTCTACCCTACCAACGATGTAAAGGAAATATAGTTGAGCACGTGCCTGATCTCTTCCAGAACTGCTCTGTCCCCAAAACAAATCATGGTTCTTCAAGCACTTTATCAAATGTGGTTGTTAATAAATGTCTGCTTGTAACCAGTACAACTAGTAGTGTAGTAGAATGATGCCTTGAATTAGTTTTATCTGGAGGTGCTGTTTACTTGCACTGAAGTGTAGTGCTTGTAAAGGTATAAAGTTTAACATGAATTTCAGTTTCATTTTTGCATTTGGGTAGACACATAAAATATCAAAATAGGATGTATGTGTTAGCCATTAAAAAAGTAGATGTACATTGTTTCTTGTGCCTTGAACTTAGTCATATGTGTATCATTAGACACTTTAGCCAGAGTTTAAATTGTCAAAGCTGCACAAATATTCAGGACAAATCTAGGTGGAACATGCCAACTGTCCTTTTCAAGTCCTGTGAATTCTGAAAAGGCTCAAGTTTGAGAAGCAGCAGTTCCCTTCCTTCCTCATTACTCTTTTCCTCAGGTTTTTGTTTTCACCCATTTTTGCTACATGCCTGAAGTAAACGTGCTGCAGTGGGGTTGAAACTAGTGGATAGTAGCTTTGGAGCAAAGGCGTGGGACAGTTATTCACGAGAAATGTGTCTGAAAGACTGGTGTAGGTCCATTCTCAGTGAGCTTCTGGGGAACTGGCTTTTCTTCCTTTCTGGAATAGATGAGAAGCCATTGTAAATTCATTAATATTAAATTTTCTTGGGGACGTGGCTGAATATCAACTGAAAGAGTTAGCATCTAAAGCATGTGGGTTAAATAAAATAAAAAGAATGAAGTGTGTGTTCTCCCAGCTTCCTGTGTTTGTGTTCTGTTTGTGTTAAGGTTGATGTCCGGCTGCCTCCCCCCAGCTGGAAAGCAAGCATAGATTGTTGCTGCTGACTAGGTCCAGATGTGAGAGGGCATATCAGGATCTGGTGAGGAGGTTTCTGCAGGTATGAGGGACAGAAGCACTTGGTAATGGTATTCTTAGATGCAGAGGATATGTATTCTTTTAAGGCATGTGTGGGAGCGCTAAGTCCCAGTAGATTGACCTGGTGAGGCTTTACCCCACGAAGGCTGCTGTATGGGCATGGACACCAAAGAAAGCTAGTCTATTTTTCAGACACGCATAAAGCTTTTCACGTGTATATATATACACACAGAAACAGATTTGCAAGGCTTTAGTCTAATTGCTTAAACTTCCTTTTTTTTTAAGATGCTAATTTAGGACTTTTGTCTGACAAAACTAAAAGATTGTGTAACATAAAGCAAAACTTCATTACTCTTTTACTTGAGAACTGCCTGAAGCAATTTATGTTGTATATTTAGTAGCTGTGCTTAAACAGTTTTCTAGGTATCAGTGAAGAGCTCATTCTTCAAATAAGTTGGATTTTCAGATTTTCTTGTAATACGTACAGCCTCAGCTTTGATGCAGATGCTTTCCTACATGTGAGGAAATAGTGTTTGTGCTTCCTTCTTTAAGAATTAACATCCTGTATGTTCCACCAGAGTATGTCACACTTTCCCTCAAAGTATTCTTTCTTCCTTTCTATGTCAGAGATTCTAGTACTCGAAAGAAAGCATAATGCAGAGTTCCAGTTCAGAACTGCAGATGTGGCTTGGAAGGGACATCCGGAGGTCATCTTAGTCCAGCCTCCCACTCAAAGCAGGACTACTGCCAATGCTAGTTTAGGTCAGTTACAGCTTTGAGTGTTTAAAATCTGCAATAGACTCCACCTCTCTGGTAGCCTGTGCATGTGTTGTGCTACTCTCCTGGTGTCCAGTACAAACGTGCAAAGCCAATATAACTATAGAGTTTCGTTCTTTTGTTTCTGCTACTTCCTTTGAGTAGCCTTAGGCTCCTATTAAGTTTGCCCTTTGCTTCCTCTGCCAGACTGAACAAGTCCAGATTTCTCAGGTCAGTGCTCTGGGCCCCTGACCATCTTGGCAGTCCTTTGCTGAAAAGTCTCCAGCCTTGCCACATCTCTGAGGCTCCAAAACTATACTTAGTTCATGGTTTATAATGGTAGAGCAGGAATTAGATTTCTTCATTTCTGGTTGAGTCTTTCCTATGCATGAGTAAAGGATGTTTATTTGCTAGAGGTCAGTGACTATACCACCTAGAAGCAGTCTGCTTAGCTTTTAATTATTTTTGATAAGGAATCAGAATGATGGGATTAAGGATGATCTAAGGGTCTCAGCAGTTGGAATAGCAGAAGAGAAAAGGGTGGATGTAATCTGAAAAATGAGAGAAGGTAACTAATCTTCTTCCTTACACTTTCCTTCTGTATAGGAAGGATAGTCTTCGGAAACTTAAATGAACTTAATGGTGGAAATTAAGTTGACACAATGTCTGTTTCATGGAGAACTTTGCCTGGTCTAATGTGAGCATTAACTGAACTTTGGCTTAACTGAACATATTGGAGACTTACCAGAGAGTAATTTGTCAATTAACATCTGTAGTAGCTTAGGAAGGTGTAGAACTGTTGCTAAAGGGAGTTGTATTCTTATGTTCTCAAAGGGAGGCATGAAATGAATAGATCAGAGTTCACAATCTCAAAACAGTGTCAGATGTATGATTATACTCTTGGTTCCTGAGAATAGCTTTTTTGAGTCCTTTGACCAGTTTTAATCAAATATAGCTTGGAATAAATGCCTCTCACATCCCGAGTCCTTTGAGTAGGAGCTCAGTGCTCATCCCTTTGTGTGGCCTGCTATATTCATTGGTTTGTTGGCACAAGTTTTGTACCATATCACATGCAGTACTTTGTGATAGGGATCTGGAAGTGATGTAAGATGCAAGAAATGATGTCATTGTTTTTGTAGAAAACCTTTACCTGTGGAACTGGGGTCGGGTGTAGGAAAAAACATGTAATGTTGAACATAGAAGGATTTTGTCTCAGATCACTTTAAATTCAATGCTGAGTGGGAAGCATACCAATCCAGGAGAAAGCAGCACAAGATCATAACTCACATCAGTCCCTGCATGCTTAAAGCGCAAGGAGCCAAAAGGGATAGCAGTACTCAAGTTTGATATCTGCTGGTTCACTGAAGGTGACTTCTAAGCTCCAGGAAACAAAAGTTAACTACTATGTCCCTTGAAATACTAGCCAAAAGGGATAGCAATACTCAAGTTTGATATCTGCTGGCTCACTGAAGGTGACTTCTAAACTCCAGGAAACGAAAGTTAACTACTATGTCCCTTGAAAATGGGCTGAAACTGCAACTTGTAATCATAGAGTGAGTTTGTAAAGACTTCTTGTTTTGGAATTTTTTTTCTCTACAATACAGCAATTCTGTATTTTAGTAAGAAAGGGGATGAATAAATTTATTTATTCTTTGGATTTTTTTATCTTGCATCAAATTCTTGTGGCAGGCTACAAGGATACAAAAGAAATTAATTTCTTGTCTTGAATGAGAAGTTTGCTGTGCCTTAAACTGCTTGCTTCTGTAACTGTTCTATGGGAGTCGAAGCTTAAAGTGACGTAGCTACAATTGCTATGTTCTCTTACTTAGCAATAACCCTCAACTATGTGCATAGTTATTGTGGAAATGTGGACAAGGAATTACCAAATAGTCTTAATTTGAGACTTTGGGGGGACTTTGGGTTTCAGTTTTCTTCTGTGACTTCTAAGCTCCAGGAAACAAAAGTTAACTACTATGTCCCTTGAAAATGGGCTGAAACTGCAACTTGTAATCATAGAGTGAGTTTGTAAAGACTTCTTGTTTTGGAATTTTTTTCTCTACAATACAGCAATTCTGTATTTTAGTAAGAAAGGGGATGAATAAATTTATTTATTCTTTGGATTTTTTTATCTTGCATCACATTCTTGTGGCAGGCTACAAGGATACAAAAGAAATTAATTTCTTGTCTTGAATGAGAAGTTTGCTGTGCCTTAAACTGCTTGCTTCTGTAACTGTTCTATGGGAGTCGAAGCTTAAAGTGACGTAGCTACAATTGCTATGTTCTCTTACTTAGCAATAACCCTCAACTATGTGCATAGTTATTGTGGAAATGTGGACAAGGAATTACCAAATAGTCTTAATTTGAGACTTTGGGGGGACTTTGGGTTTCAGTTTTCTTCTGGGTCAACACAGAAACCTCTGCGGTGAGGGTGCACAGTTGAGGATGCACAAGAAGGTGGATTGGAAGAGTGGGATCTAGGCATACCTAAGTGCTGAGTATGATGTATGAAGACTTTATCTCAAGGGATAAAATGGAATGCTACAGTGTGATTTCCAGTAACATTATGACATTGACACAGGTCTTGGTAGGAGGGGAAACTCTGAGTTGAAGCATCATTCATGATCTTTCTTCTCTGACCTTAAACACAGCTCCCTATAGGATCTGTCCTGAAGCCAGCTGGCTATGACTGTCCAATTGGGGTAAAACAGTCTGTGATGTAAAACAATGTTGTGATGTTTAAACTGAAGTGCTGCTGCATGACATAATTAATGCTTTTCCTTTTCTTTCTTCTACCAGAGGTATGGAGAACTTAGTGGCTGGCTCCAACCTTCCTCCACTTTTTGCAGATGAAGATGGGTCTAAGGAAGGTAGTGAAATGACTGTAACTGGGTAAGCAACTACTTTTTAACCTTCAGCTGATAGATGCTATCTCTAGACTAGCCAGGGAAGCTCTTTCAGTGGGAAGAGGGCATTCGAGTAATTTAAAAAAAACCAAACAAACAAAATCAACAAAACTCAATCTCACACCACTCTCTTGCCCTTGATAAAACATCATAGGACTCTGTTTAGGAGAAACCAGAACTCCTTATGAACTGATGGAAACTATCCCGAACTTTAACATCTCTTATCTTTAATGCTTTGCTTCCCTAGGATTTTATTCTTCAAGGTAGATTTAGACAGCATGATAGGGACAGAGAGGGAGGATGTATTTGTTGGCTACAGTGGACCCTGCAAAATAAATTATTTCTCTTAAAGATACACTATTCATCACTGATCTCTGAAAATCACTGAGAAACTGATTTCACTTTTGTCAAGACTGACTCTGCATTTACAGACTTAAACAATGAACTTTTTAAAAATCATATTGAACATTTACAGACTTAATGAACTTTTTAAAAATCATATTGACAAAAGTTTTCTTTTAGGAATACATAGGATTTTTCCTATATTTTCATACGAAAACTTTTCTGTTTTGTAAAGCGCCAAGCAATAAAATGCAGACTTTGCACGCAGATAAACCCTGTAAAAATGAAAGTGGACACATTTACTTAAAGCAGGTCTGAATTTGGATTTACATATCTGGGACTTCAGACTTGCTGGTGCCCAATGAGGTGCAGGTTCAATTCGGGTTGGTGTTTAAGGGGTATTAATGTGTTGAATGAGCTTTCATCAGCTTTCACTGCAGATGGCTACATCGCATTGAAGTTTCTCCTGTATGTGTAGTTTAGAAAGCTGCTGCTATAAAGTGTGATGGATAGGAAAGCTGAAATGTTCTTGAAACAGTAACAGGGATTCTAAGAAACCGTGTTGTTCCATCTTTTTTGACACATACCAAATTTAGTTAACTTACAGGAGTGTGTACACTTTGTTCCCTTTCCCCCTCTAATGGTGAGTAATATGAACTCTGATATCTGGAAGTCAGGCATGGATCTGTCCAGCCCTTGTATCTTTACCAGTAATTATGCTGCAATTGCTGATTATAGTGAGTAATGAAAATACGCTGTTCTCTCTATTTCAAGACAAATTTTCCTGTAGGCATTTAATAATTCTGTGAATATATCTCAATTTTCTATAACTGGATTCTGCATTAATGGGAACAGTTATTTTGAATATTTAAAACTTGGCGTGCATATAAGTAGCTGTAGATCTGAGTAAATAAACAAAGACTTGAAGCTAGACTGCTGTTACAGTAATTTCCATGAATATAACTGGGCAAGGCCAAGTAATCTTTAGCCTGGCTCAAGAAGAGATTAGAATCTGAAATGAGTCCTAAAATCTTATATTCATTTGTCCACTGAGCGCAATGGTGAGAATCACTGTGGTGCTGTTGCCCCAGAATATGTCATCACCTCTGTCTCCTTACCTTGAGAAATATTTCTGCATTCTTCCTTTTTTTTTTTTTTGCCACCAGGTGCTTGCCCTTGCTTGGAGTAAGGTTGATTGATCTAGCTCTTGCAGCAAAATTAAATAGTGGCCATTCAGGAGCCTGTTGGGAGCTAGTCACATTTGTGCTTTAAATGCCCACGTGTGTCAACTGGAGATTATGTTGAATAAAGGTCAGTCCAAAATCATGGACAACCAAAACCCTTTAAGTGTATTTGTGGAGAAATATGTTAAGTGCATCCAGAAAGGTGTACATCGGTTGAAGATGAAACCACTGATTTAGAATTTTTTATGGTATTTTTGAAGTGTAGATTTGTGCTTTCTGATCTATGATCTAAATATTTATTTGTCTGACAGTTGTTTGTATAATCAAAAGCTTCACTAAAAATGAAACCAAATAACACTTGAAAAATAAAACTGTCTTTGAAAGTCTGTTTGAACTATGGTAGTTACAGCAGTTGCTTGGATGGAACAGCCCCTTCTTAAAAGGTGACTCGTTAACATCTTCTTCTTGCTGGTTTAAGAACTGAATACATTTGCAACATTTTTGCATGTTTTAAAAGATTAGGGAGGAAGTGACTTAGCAATATGATGATTAAATTTTTTCTTTTGCAATTATGTGCTTTTTCAGATTAGCTCATTCTGAGAGTTCATTCAGTGGTGCAACTTCACAGTCTGTGAATAACCCAGATTTGGTGGAGGACTTGTCACAGGTTCAGCAAAAAAAAATCTAATACTACTGAAAACACTGAGCAGAAGCCTGAGGAGGAGGTGAGATAAAGGAACAGTGACTTCTCAATGAAGCAGAAGCATGGAGTTTTGTGATTATAGTTGGTCTTTACCTACTCAGATTTTTTTTTTTAATAGGATCACAAATTTTCATCCATTTTCTTTTGATTCTCTCCAGTTTTCTGCTGTGGTGCACAACTGCGCATACTACTGAAAACACTGAGCAGAAGCCTGAGGAGGAGGTGAGATAAAGGAACAGTGACTTCTCAATGAAGCAGAAGCATGGAGTTTTGTGATTATAGTTGGTCTTTACCTACTCAGATTTTTTTTTTTAATAGGATCACAAATTTTCATCCATTTTCTTTTGATTCTCTCCAGTTTTCTGCTGTGGTGCACAACTGCGCAAAGCTAGGCAAGGAAAGCTGGTAGCTGTAACAGAGAACAGCATGTGTGTCTACTTTAGCCAGCAGGCTCCACAAACTGGTACTGCATTCAGTCGTCTTAAGACTGTTCAACTACCACAGTTTCTCTTGTGAGTCAGGAAAGTGAGACCACTGTACTTGTCTGGGAGTAACTGACGTCTTTGACAGCACTATGCTTATTACTTTAGACTATACCTTGTGTACCATCCCACACTGATTTTTGGTGACTAAATCATGAAGGAAATGAAGCTTGACAAGAAAGTGGGAGGTTTTTTTTGATAGATGCATTTGATATTTCTCCTTGCCATTTGTCTTCAGCTGTGAGGTTCTTGTTTAATTAAGGAAGTAATAAGATTCTAGAAAAGAAGCTAAAACTAACATGATGGCAGGAACATCTTCATCTGGAAAGAGATGAGAAGTACTGAAACAGTTGTATGTATATAGCATAGGAACACAGTGTTATCCAGAGATTGCTGTGGTAGCATGAAGCCAAGAGGATGAGTGATAATTGTTATTCCTGTGAGCTCAGTGTGCCACAGGCAACTCTGAATGTTTTATCCTTTCAAGTTTTTTTTGTCTCTGTTGGAGGCAATTAGTGGGAAAGGAAGTGTATAGAATAAGTTAGAACAGAAAAGGCTTTATAATGTCCTTTCACCCATGTTTTGGGCACATAATGCACGAAGGAGAGAGATTTGGAAGGGACAAAGTAATTAACAATTGTTAACCAATACACAAAATCTCTCCAAACAATATACTGGGGCAAATGGCTGGGGAAGAGGGTATGTGAAGGTGAGAATAATTAAGAAAAAAACCCACCCAAAACCCAAATGTACAAACTACTAACCCATGCCCACACTCTCCAAAAAAACTTTGCAGTTGTATTAGCTACAATGGTAATTTAATGGGTTATCAATCCTCATGGTTTTGCAATCAGAAGTTGATGCAGATGTTATTTTATTGCCCCTGTGGACCAGGAGAATAGTGCAAACAACTTTTCACAGTGAGACTTTTTTGGCTTTATTCAGAGCAAAGTCAGGGTTTCTCTAAGGTTTGAAACTTACATTCATGGAGAAGATGTATTGCAGCAACATACTCCTGTGAAAATGTTTGAGACTTGAATATTTATTCCTTCCAGAGGTGGTAATTATTTTCCTTCAAACTGATTTTTCTTCCATTTTCATTTTGCAGCAGCAAAGAACTAAACGAGGAGGCTGGGCCAAAGGGAGAAAGAGGAAGAAACCCCTTAGGGACACCAATGCCCCCAAATCCCCCCTCACAGGCTATGTGCGATTCATGAATGAGCGTAGGGAGCAGCTTCGAGCGAAGAGGCCTGAAGTCCCTTTCCCAGAGATCACCAGGATGCTGGGCAATGAATGGAGTAAACTGCCTCCTGAGGAGAAACGGGTACCATTACACTCTTTTCCTTGTTGGATTATGGTTATTGTTAAATGCAATATTGTTGTTTAGTGAGGAAGTTAACATAGGCTTTTGATGAAAGTTGTGCTTCAAAATAAGGGGCACAGGTCTTCCAGGGTTCAAATGATGAACACCGGTAGGGCTGTTGCATCTCATCTCCAGGACTTGGAGAACTGTATCCTCTAGATAGCAGAAGAATATATTCAAAACATGGGATGTCTCACTAGAGCAATCCCCTTGGTTTATGCAATTCATCTGGAGGTAATTCTGTTGTACTGAGACCTACCAGTTTCCAAGGCTGAAGCCATTGGAAGGATGGGACGGGCATTTATTCACTGTGGCTGAGGAGAACTCGGCAGGTTTTCAGAGCTGTTTGAAGTATTTTGCAGTTCTGTTGATTCTACAAACTCATCTATATATAAACATTTGGTGTCTTTAAGACAAGCAGACCTGAAAAAAGGACAAGTTAGTGAAGGAGATAGTTAACATAAATAAACTTCTAGACTTGAATGTTTTAAAGTATTGCTTGCCCTAGAAAGAAAGTTGAGATTGTGTGATGGATGGGACAGTGAGTTTTGTATTCTAGTTTCTACGCATATCTCGGGAAAAGGGGTTTTTCCACCTTTCAGTCAGAATGTGATGTCGCCTAGTTGGGACTACTGTGGCTTTCTGCACTGTTGTATATGTGAATGAAGACCAAGGCAATGCTGAGTCTGGCTCTTTAACTCCTCCTGGAGTGGACCTTTACCATCCACATGTGGTTGCCAATTGGAGATTACAGAGAAACCAGTTGCACTGCAACTTGATGCTGTCATGAATTTATCAGGACATTTAAGCTTTTGAGAATATTTTAAGGAAAAAATATTTGAAAGTTTTTGTGATGGTTGGATGAAAAAAGGGATGTTGCAAAAAAGAGTTCCTTTTGTTGCATTTTACTAAGCTTGTAGAATACAAGTTATACAGAGATATTATAAGATGATGTGTGGACATAGCATTTTAACCATAATGGAAAATGTGTGTCGAGGTGAAGCAGTTGACTTGGTAACACACACATCTGTAGTGAGAATGATGTTGCTGTCTGCTGGGAAAGGCGGGAAACAGAACAAGACATTCTGCCCCTCTCTTTAACATATTTTTCTCATGTTTGAGACAGATTTTAAATCTAGGAAAAAGGAGATAGAGTTCAAATCTCTATTCTATGTGCTGCTGCTTAAATCCCCAGGGGAATCTGCACTTTGAGTAAAGCTGTGAGTCTCTAACCTGTTGTGGGTCAGGGAAAGACTGCTGAGCGCTTCTTCCCTTCAGTTTCTCCTGCCTTTCTTACTGAGGAATTGAAGGCCACTGCTGCTTCAGAACCCACATCTCTAGTAAAACAGCCCCAAATTCTTGGTGAAGCTGAGTAAGCTTGGTTTTGGTTAGTGAACAACTATGAAGTCATTCTGAAGCAAGCAGTGGAGTCCTAGCATACTACTGCTGTGTGGGTCAGCATCCCATAATCCAGGGGAAAAGCATGTCTAACACTTCTCCTTTTGTGGCTTATCTCCAGCAATTAGCAAACTAGCTGTCTGATATATAATTTGAAGAGCAAGTCTCACATTTCCCCTGTTCCAGCTCTGTAGTCTGGCTACTCCTTCTGTATTTGTTGAGCAACGGACAGCTCAGTTGAGCTCACTGGACTGATCAAGTAGTGAGTCTCACCCAGAACAAGACCACTACTATAGTCATAAAGCAAGCACCCCAGTAATCATTCTCCTTGTTATTCCACTGCATGAGGAAATATCTAATGAGATGCATACATCTGTGGTAGAAAACCCAGAACATCTACTTACAGGTAGTGCTGCAGAACTCATTCTTACTGATTCAAAACAATCCATGCAAAACACAAGTTAAGGAGGAAGAGTTTGCTTTGTTTTTACCTCAGATACTGCACTCTTTCAGCAGCACATTGCTGAAGATGGAAAAGAAGAATTAACGTGTTACGTAAGAATACAGCGTCCGAAAGCAATGCAAACCCAGCATCACCAAATTTGTGCCCCAATCCAGCATGTTAACAGTGTCCTCAGCAGGGTCAAGACAATGTTGCAAATACATGGAATTTATAACCATTATGTGTATTGTTGTGATGACTTAATGAAAATAAAAGGCATACCAGGTGACTTAGGTTCACTCTGATTAATGCCTACTTTCATTGAATTTTAAGCTCATTGGTGGGAAAAATTGGGAAGGCAACTTTTTTCTTGAAAGGATCCCATTAGTAAGTGTTGTCACCATTCCTTAAATGGTTTTCAGTTCATCAGTTCCCCTAAAGAGTTCTTCAGTTAAGCTCATTGTTATGCAGATGTATGAAATATCTTCAGGCTAGGGGAAAAAAAAAGATTTCTTAAAGCTAAATGTAGATATCTTAAATTAATAAAATCCAGGGTCTTTTATCTTTTAAGCTACTTTTTTCCAATAGCCATGATGTTTTGTTCACTGGTGGGTGAAGTGGGTGGTTGTAGAATGGTAATGCTGCTTGTCTGGGGACATGAAAGCAAGAGCGTATTGGAATGCCACTCCTACAGATCTGAACCATAAAGCATGATCTCTTAAGGTGTTCTTGTTTGGTGGCATTTAATCCCAGCCACAGAAAGGCAATTCGCAACTATTTGGTCAATAATGTGTAGGTAATATTCAGCTGAGTTGAGTAGCTTAGTAGCGGGTTACTTCTAGGTCTAACAAAAAAATGTTAACAGAGAAGTGATTTGAATTTTAAAACGAGAAAAAAAGATACAGCATACAGTAAATTTATCCATAAATCTTATGTCTTTGCATCTCACATTCTCATTGTTTCTTCACTCCTTTCCTGTTTGCATAGGTGAAATGGATCAGCACTTCATCTCACAAGTTGTTTTTCTTCCCTTCCTCCTGAAGGGGAGGAAACTCCCTGAAACTCTTGGACTTTTTTGTTTCAGCGATACCTTGATGAAGCAGATAGAGATAAGGAGCGTTATATGCGGGAGCTGGAGCAGTATCAGAAGACTGAAGCCTACAAAGTCTTCAGCAGACAAAAAGGCAAATCACACAGGCAAGGTACTGAAGGGGTCAAAAATATCTGCTAGTGAGCACAATAGAGGATTCCCAGCTAGTCATGCAGCCTGACACTCATTGTAAGCCTTTGATTTAAAGGCTTGTTAAAAAACGTGTTCCTTCTATGGTGTTTGCATCAGCTGTGTGTAAAGTGATTAAATTTATGTAAATTTCACCGTATCTCGATTGTATTGGAGGATGTGCATTAAAAGTATCAAAGTCAGACACAGCTTCTGTGTGACTTACTAGGAGAGCTGCCCAAGTTTTCGGTCTAAAACTGTTGTGTAATCATGGCTGTGTAACTGCTTTAATTCTTTGGTTCTTGTTTTCTCAGATCTTATGTGTTTTGGGGGATTTCTCATTTGTTTTTTCTTTTTCAGATGGAGCGAGACAGCCAGCCCATGATCATGAGGTAAACCTCTTTATTCTACCCTTACATCAGTGAGTAGATTTTTCAGGTGACAGAAGTTTCTAGTGAAGTCAATAAAAACCAGTTTATGTCAGTGGAAGACACTAATAGATCTTTAGAGTATGCATTCTTACTCCTCCTATGCAATTCTTGATCAGAAGTTAAACTGTGTAGTTTTATACTCAGATTAGTGTGATAAAATCTAAATTTAGTAAGTCTTGAGCAGGTACAAATGGATCTAAGAAAAAACAGGAGTGTAGGGTACACTTGAAACATAGATCTGTTAGGTAATGTTAAGTAAATCTATGGATGCAAGTCAGTATAATTGAGCCTTTAAATATCTGATGTCTTAGATGTTCAACTTGGAAAACTTTGCTCTCAAAAATTTCAGAGTAAGAGAATTTTAATTATTTGGTAAGTAAACATCAAGGTAAAACTTAGCAATAGCTTGAGACCTAGATAAACCTTCTGAGTTATCACCTTTAGGTTGCTGTTTTGAGGTACTGAGTTTCTGCAGCAACATGGAACACATGTGGCTTCCTTGAGAAGAAAATGGGTGAAGTAACCATATCTTTGGGAGATCTCTGGTTTAAACCTTCTCCTGCCCCCCTACCCCCCTTGCATATGTAAATAATGGAAAAGATTAGTGATGTCTATGGTATACTTGATGAGACATAGAACATATCTTGTGCATACTGACTATGGTACCTCACCCCTCGGAGCGCTGAAACTTTCTCCAGTTATATTACCTAGGGCCACAAAGCTGCTTTCATGGTTACAGATAAATTGCAAACAAAAAGCAGTGAAAAGTCTTGTTTATACGCAGCCTCGCCACTTGTAAAAGCAACAGGCCTTTCTGAAAGATCTGTTTCTCTTTGTGAGGTGTTTTGCCTTGGGAAAGCAATCAAGTTGATTTTTAATGTGTTCATGACAATAATGACAAGGCTGTTCACAGCTGAGAGGCAACTACTGGTCTTGTCTACTTAAAGGAGAAGAAGCTTCACTTCCAGGAAAATCCTTTGGTACCATGTTTTCGCTATGTCTTTTTATTAACTCTTAAAGCAAGTACTTGAAGTAAGATTCATCTTGAAGTACATGATCTCCCAGATTTCTGAATCTATGGTCACCGAATCTAAGTTTGTCTTTAATTGTACAAACCAGATTACCAAAGTCTTCAAGTTCTAGTTTGACTGTGATGTTTACATAACTTTCAAATTATACAGGTGGCAAACTACAAATTCGGAGTCTTGCCTCTCATCCTTCTAACTCCAGCTATCGTTGCTGAAATCTCAAAACATAAATGCAGTCTAAAAGGTGTCCTCCATACCGTGTGGGGCTTTTAAGCTTTGTCAGATAGTTACTGCATAGTTGAGCTAGCAACACGTTAGGCAGGCATCCTCTTCTGAAAGCCTGTGCCTTTGACTGCTTAGCATTTTTCACCTTTATAATACAAAACTCCAGGTGCTTATCAGTGGATGTTTTCACATCTGTTCTGTAGGGGAATCAAGTATTAGAATCCTGCACAGGCAAGGAACAAGCTATTTAGATTGCGTTTAGAAGTATATGCTCAAGTGGTTCTTTTTTCTGGCTGTTTTCTTTTTTGCTTTGGTAGTGAAAGACAAAGAACCATGACACTTACTGTGTATTTTGCTCACTTCTGTTTGCTGATATTCCTGTATAGGTTATTTCAGAATGGGTCAGTTGGCTGATGGTGGAATGCTTTCTGGTGGAAAATATACATGAATTCAGATAGTCTGAAAACTGGTAGTGATGTGTAATGTCATTAGGGCCAAAGGGTATATTTTAGTGTGTTAGATGCAGTTTCTTGATAATGGTATTTGGCCTTTATTAAACCTATATCTTAACAAGCTGAAACCTACCTTTTGGCCTTTCTTTGTAGGAGCTGGAAGTGTCTTCCATCCATCCAGCTCTTCATGTGACTCAGTTTTTGGCCTCCTCTTCATTTTCTTGATCAAAATGATTTCATGAATTCTTGAAAACAAACAGTATTTAGCTGTGTATTCTTTCTTTTGTAGAAGGAAGCAGATACTAAGGAGAGATCTGTCTTTGATATTCCAATCTTCACAGAAGAGTTCCTGAATCATAGTAAAGGTAAGTTAAAGTTTTGCAGGGCCCTGTCTTAGCTTTTCCAAAGTTTTTGCCAGGTACTGTCCAGCTCAAGAGTCCTTGCACTCTCTCATCTCACCTCAAGTAATGACTTGGGTGTAGTTTGTCAGTGTTTCTGGTGCTGCATTAGCTCTCTACGAACACAGTGACTGCAACAGCAGTTTTGCCTGGCTTTGTTGTCAAAATTTTTGGAGAATCTTTTTAATATTTAAGCTCTACTTGCTGCTACTCCAGCCAATCCAAGCTGGATCTGCTGTTCTGAAAGTTTAAGAAATGCCTAAGATTATAGCACAATGATGATTCAGGCTAGTTAGCAGCATTTTTTTTTCTCCTGGATATGTGCAAGATTCCACTGATATATTTTCTGTTACTGTATCTGGGCTTTGTAGCTGCATGTCCCAAGAGTTTAGGAATTTTTTTTTTCCAGATTTCCTGGAGACTTTGACCAGAGTTCAGATACTTTTCCTGAAGATCAATGGAATTTTATTTTTCTAACTGCTGTCTTGTCTGTAGGACTCCTACCACTGCTGCTAAGCTATGTCATACTGAATGCATTTGAAATCAGTCTTGCAGTCTTCCTTCCTGATCACTTCCCCTGTTCACTTTCAATCTGATGCTTTGAATGTCTTCTGACTTGCCCAGAATTTCTTTCTAGAAATTAAATCTAAGTGCTGTCGTAGGCACTGTCGATGCACCATGACTTTTCCATATATAAACCAAAACTGCACCATTTGTAATCATCAGTTGAGCGCTCTAGAACATCCGGCTTCACTGCCTACCGATCAAAGATATGGTTTTTTATAGCTCTTTGATTACATGGGAATGGGTTGATATTCACAGCACGTGAAGCTGAGCTGCGGCAGCTGCGTAAATCCAACATGGAGTTTGAGGAGAGGAATGCTGCTCTGCAGAAACATGTTGAGAGTATGCGTACTGCAGTGGAGAAGTTGGAGGTGGATGTGATACAAGAGCGGAGCCGCAACACAGTGCTGCAGCAACATCTAGAGACCTTACGCCAAGCACTCACAACCAGCTTTGCTGGAGTCCCACTACCAGGTAACTCTTTATTTTGACTGTCTGACATGTTAAATTTAACTTCTAATGTTTATATGGTAATGTGAATTTACAACATGTGGCCTGCTGTTGTAGTTCTTTGGTCTTGGCTGTTTCTGAGTTTTTGTATTAGATAACGAAATCTTAAAATGCATGCAGGGGAAGGCTCTGTCAGTGCTTTATTTCATCATGGCACTTTTTCTTACTACTCCTAGTTGTCTTTTCCTAATAAAGTGAGACACATATTCAGTTCTTGCTCTCCTTCACTTGTTTTGTGAAAATCTTACTAAATGGAAAAGACAGGACCTGCAAGTTCCTTGATTAAAAGAAAGCCTGCATCTGTGTTGTCAGATGCCAGGGTATCCACTTAGATACTATGAATGCCCAGCTGAAAGACCAAATCAAAAGAAACCCAGGCTTCATTAGTCCTGATATCCTTGGGGCTACTCACTTTGTGGAGTTAGAAGGACACTGTTTTGCTGAATGTGTCACAAGAGATAGTGCATGGCAAAATCACCTTCTGTAGCAGTTTGCATGTTGGCACAAATTGCCCTTAGTGTCGTCTTAACCTTTTGGAATTGTTGCAATCATCTAACTGTTCTGTGGCTTGTTTTGCTCTGTTAACTATAGGTAGCGGGGAAACACCCACGATGGAAACTATTGATTCCTACATGAATAGGCTGCATAGTATTATTATGGCTAACCCACAGGAGAACGAGAACCTCATAGCCACAGTCCGAGATGTGGTAAACAGACTTGAACGCTAGTGACTGGGTAAGTGCTTGCTTAGGCTGCTTTTGTTTGGCATTGACTCTGTACCTCCTGGCAGTGGTTCTGACGCGGATTCTTGTACTGATCACCGTCTTGTACAATCAAAACATGTTCTTCCTCGGAGCCACAGGAGCAGGTTGACTTAATGGAAGTCAAATGGGGTTGAGAATATCCAACAGCATGAAATGGTTCTGAAATCCCTCTTAGCTCCAAGATCCTTTTATACGAGGACATAAATAGCTTTCTGTCCTATTACTCACTGTATTTGTGTAAGGTGAATAATAATACTGACAGAATGGTGTAAAAAAGGAAGAACAATTATTTAAATTTTAGTATCAGGGTGACTAATTTAGGACAAGATTCCTTCTTGAGTGAAGTAACTGAAAAATTCTGCAATAAATGTAGCATCTGGTGGTCATGGAGAAATAATTCTTTCAAGAGTTTACAGGTGAACTCATCTCTTATAAATGGAAAATACCCTCCAACTCTCCAATCTGTAGCACCGGTACTCAAGCTCTTCTGGTTGTGAAGGTTTACATATAAGCAAAGCACTGATTTGTGGTTCAGGCTATACAGAGCGTTTGCCAGACTTTAGTGATCATGTGGCTTATGCATAGTTTATCACTGAGCTCACGATTCTGTATTTTTGCTTCTGTTTAACAGATAGAAAAGTATAATAGGGAACTGAGTAGAAAAACAAATCAACAAAGGAGTAGCAGTTTTTCTGCTACTGGGGTGCTTTACATTTCCCATGCCATTTATTCCCACATTTCCCCTGTGATGCACATCACTAGACAGCCATTAGGGGGTTGCCTACTTGTATTTTAACTATGTACATACCTGCATTCTGTAGGCATTCATTATTTGGAGATCTACTGTACATGTCTTGAATAGTGTTTAGAAATGCAAATAAAGCTGCTGATGTGCCATCTGCAAATATGAAGACAGGGCTTTTCATCCTTTCTCATTCTGACCTTTTGTGATATTGTGTTGAACAGTTAATTATATGTTCTCCATTAGAGTGTGGCTTAACCAGAAAGATCATTGTCCTTCCAGAGGGTAGCCAGATGGAACGGACTATAGTTCTAAGATGACTGAGCTCCCAGCAGAATAAAGAACTGCCTTTACTGCTGCTATTTATGAAGGGAACAGCTTGTCGATCCAGGTCTGGGATTTTTCAGTAGCTCAACCTCCTCATTTTGTATACTGTTTTCAGTTAGCACTCTTAAGCTCAGAAAGTGAATTGGGCACGGGGAGGTTTTACAGAATGTATAAGCGGGAACGCAGTTTCTCATCAATCAGCTCTTAGAGGGCATGCCAGGCCCTGAAACAGATGTTTGTCCTTTAAACACCTTGCCAGAAAAATCATCTGGAGGCTGCCAAAATCTAGACTTTGCTTCTCATGTCAGAGGAATTCTTATTTTCCAAATGACAGTTTTAACTTTTTTTGGTCTTCCTGAAAACACAAATATTTTTCTCTTGGATAAACTGGATTCAGCTCTAGTTGGTTTGGGGAAAAAAAAACCCCAACATTTTTTCTTGCTTTAGAATTTTTCCTTCAACTTTATAGTTGAAAAATAGGACTCCATTCCCTTCTCCTTTCCACTGATACCTTCCCTCTCTACAGCAGCAAAACAGTGTGAAGCAAATATTATCAATAATCACCTAGTGTCCTTATATAAATATCTGCATGTAGCTGGATATGATGATCAAGTAATTCATAGGGCTGTTAATTACACTGATGTTCACTTGGCAATGATTGTATTTTGTGACAAAATCATAGGAGGCAGAAGGTTAGGTTTTATTGGATGCAAACCCTAGAAAAAGTAGCGCTTCCATAGAAAAGGGGGAAGCTTGAAGTAGAAAGGTTTATATGGCACCTGATTAAACTGTATCAGCAAATCGTTATCATTGTCCCTTTGTTATCATGCACATGAAGTGTATTAATTCTGCTAGATATTTCTATCAAGCAAGTAGTCTGTCTGAGGTTGAGACATTACAAATCAATTTAATAGAAAAATATATTTATTATGGTAGTCTTAAAAACCCACTGTACTTCACAGAACTGAGGTGGGTTTTGCTGCCTTAGTGCTTTGTGACTACTTGGCTGTACTAGTGAATGCTTATGTTTTTCTGTACTGCATGGTAAGGATAACTTGTGCAAACAGTATATGGTGGGGAAGAGAAATCTTGTTTAGCAGTCTGGATGGAAACAGGAATTTGGCTACAGTTCTGTCTCTGTAGCCTTCTTTGCTATACTTCTTAATGTGTTTTCAGATCGATCATACAGAAAGTAACGTCATGGTGCCTATTTAGTCCTAGCAGACTGTAGTCTAACACTTACTCTTCTGTTTCGCCTGCAGGTCTCGTGACCCAGGGATGCTTTACATGATTTTTTTGGCCAGTGTGGAATAAGAAGCCATGAAAGAAAGACTAGGGGTGGGAGGCAGAATTGCAGGTTTGTCCTGGTCCCTGCCTTTGTGGTTTGTCAGTGAGACAAACAGATCAATGCATTAAAAGGTCTTAAGAAGCCACAGACACCACCCACTAAATGTTTGGAACTGTCCTCTGTGTAAACATTTAAAAGCATGCAACTTTTGTGCAATCTTCAGTTTCTTATTATTTTTGCTGGGTGTGAGGGTGCGTACGTTCTGTGGACTGGCTGGCTGCGGAGATGAAATCTTGCGGCTCGTGAAATGGAGTCAGCCTATGTGTTGTAGTAATAACTTTGATGTGTTATACTGCCTACTGTCTTCTAGTGTCTTTCCTTTTGTTTTCATGTTTATCCTATTAGGATTACCTTCCTCCACTTGAGTTTTCCTCTTTTGATCTCGTTACTGGATACTTGCAGTACTGGATAGCAGCACTTGTGTTCTCTGCTGTAACAGGCAGTCTTCCTTGGTGCGCTGTCTTGTCCTACCCTGCCTGCTATGTTTGTATAAGCTCTTCTTAAGCAGAATCCTGGTTTTTGTGTTAGCCTGCGACTTCTACAATGTGAGTTTGCACCCTGCTAGAGACAGGCTGTGCTTGGTGGTTTGTGACTTGATTCTACTATGAGACAGACTTCCTCTCTCCCTCCTCTCTTCAAGCACCTCTCCTGCACATAGCATCCTGCTCTTCTGTGAAGATCTCCTGTTGTCTCTTGAAAATGTTTGATGGAGCATTTTACTACCGCAAAGGTCAGTGGTAATCAAGGTATAGTGAAACATTAGTTCTCAGTTAGCAGGGAAAATAGGAAGCTCTGTTTTAGACTAAACCCACAAAGCTGCCCTTCCTCTATGTTGCTCAGTCTAATTTAATGTTACTGCCTTGTTTTTGAGAGAATGAGCTCATAGTGAGAGTGGCATTCTATAAAAAGAGAAGTGGGCAGGGCAATTGCATTTTTTTATGCCCTCCTGAAATCACAGTGCTGGGAAGCAGTGTGCCTGGAAGCACATGTATTTTTGCCTGAATTACTGGAGTAAAGCACGTTATTAGCAGCTAGGTCCACAGAGCAGCCCACAGAATTCTACATTACAGCCCGTAAGTGCTTTCACCTTTTGTACAGTTCAAATACAGCCCGTGGAGCCTATAGCATTCAGCATATGTTCCAGTGTGACCTAAATGGCCTTTCACTTAAGTCAAGTAGAACTGTGCATGCTAAAGTCTGTAATCTTGCTGAGCTACATTGCACCTCCTGTCAGAGATGAAGAGATGAAGGCACCTACTGTCTCCACTAATTTATGCAAATCGTTTCCTGACCTTTAGTTCCTATCAAATTGTTAATTCAGATTTTGGTTGAGCACTTGTTGGACATCTCTGGGCTTTATGGTAGTGGTTGAAATGCTCTTTCTTCCACATGACAATCTGCCTGCTCCTCCTTAAGAAATCTTTAAGATTTCCCTGCTGTGAATTAGAGGTTGCTTTCATTACTGGAGTGCATTTCAGTCTGCATCACTTCTTAATGTACCTAACACACGTATTTGACGATTAAAAAGCAGTTTCTTCTTTTCCCGTGCTGTATGTGTGGACTTCATGCTTGCCTGAAGCCATCTCCAGGTCAACACCTTGTATGTCATGTCTCTGCTTACTCATGGGCTTATTGCTGTCCCGAGCAGCAAGGATTTCCATGTGAATTCAAGTCTTCCTTCAGGGAGGAAACTCCTTTCTCTTGTCTTCAGTCTCATTTTCAAGACTTCACAAAGGAACCTCAATTTGCTGCATTGACCTCCTTTTTCCTCATGGATGAGAACAACTGATGTTGGCATGAATTTTTTTTGTGGATTCTATAACATATTGTGTGTGGGGAAAAAAATCCTACAGTTTAATAATGTCTCCAGAAGAAGCACCAATACCTTTATCTCCTGTGCATCTTGTTTTTCAGAGTTGGTGATAATATGACTTTTTACTGAAGTGGCCAAAATGCACTACATAGCCAAAAGTTGACTTACAAAATTCTGAAGCTGTCTGTAGCACCTTCCCTAATACTTGGAGCTGTATCCCGTAAAGACTCCAGAAAATGCTGTGTAATATGAGAGTAGGATGCAATTCCAGGCTGTGACATACACCTACTGTAAATAAGGTGTGGGTGGCTGCAGGCTGCCCCTGCTTACATAAATTCAAGGCAGCTATCAGCTGGTGGCAGTACTGCTAATACATCTTCCTGTTGAGTAGCATGCAGGTGTTATGGGATAGGAAATTTAAGGTGATATTATTAGCTGGAAGCTGACAAATCTCTTGTTTTTTCCCACAAGGAAGGAGGGGGAGTGGTACATCCATCTTAAAGCATCTGGGGAAGGAATAAGTTCTTGCTCACCAATGATGTGACAGATGATGTTTTGTCTCATTAAGAAGCTTCATATTTACATTGATTAACCCTATAAAAATGGTTTTTGTCTTTCCAGTGTTTCAGAGTGTCACTTCAGTTTACATTTTTCAGTGTTTGCTCATAAAAATAAAAGTAAAAAATGAAGTGGGTGTCAAGGAGAAGAGCAGGATAAAATGCTTTTGTCACTCAGAAATGTTAAGAGAAGTATGTGATAAAAGATATCCCTTTGCTGGATTAATGTGTTTGGAGTTGTTGAGATGCCAAGTTTTCTGTACAATGTTTTTGTAATTAAACTTTGGAGTTCCTTTGTTTCTAAGAAGTTGATGTGCTTGTTTGACACTTGCTTCATTAAAATCGTTCAACATTGAATCCATTCTGATTCAATTTTAACTGCATGTTCATGAAAGAGCTATTGCTAACATTGCTCTTTTGTCTGAGAGATTTTGGCAACTTCATGTTAAGCTTTGAAAGGAAATAATGTGCCCCTTCCCCCTCTCCATTTGAAGTGTACCTCTCTCTGAAAAAGCTAAAGGAAGTAGTTACTACTTATAGTGATGAAAAATTCAGACATCTCTGGTTATAGCTAATTTTATCAGGGCCCTTCCTGTCATCTTTGTTCCCCAACTTGTGTAACCTTTAAAAATGTCGTCAGTCTCTCTCCCTCAGCCCTTTCTTGACATCCTTGTCTTCCTTTGTCCTCCCTAATTTCCCACTGCCTTATTTATTTTCTGTTCTTATATGAACTTTCTGTATCATACCTATTGTCCCCCACTTGGGTTATTTTTTCCCCCACTAGATTTTTATCATGCATCTTCCCTTCTACTTGCTGAGTATGGAGCCAAACTGTAGCCTTGTGAAACTTCTGCTGTGGGTGTAGACCCTCTGTGGAAGAGTTTGGCTGACTTCTGCCTGCACTGGGTGCTCTTTCTGAGATCACAGTGCTGTAAGCAGCCATGTAGTTACATTACTCATGTGGTCACATGGCATTATTTTGATGGCTGAATTAATGCCTGGTCTTTTTGTATAACGGGCTTGGTTCAGGTACTCCGCGCTTTCTGGGACAGACTGCACTGTTTAGATTCACAGTGCTTTGGAGACTTTGTAAAACACCAATTATGAAATTATAAACATATAAAAAATAGAAGGAATATAAGGCAATCCACAGGAGAACAGCTGCACACTAGCAGTGTCTAGCTGACACTGGCTAGTCCAGAGCTGGAGAAGGTAATAGCAAACCAGGTGTGCACCTGGAAGAAAAAAGGGCAAAGCAGCAGTCACTGTAAGACCATGATCTAGTTTCTTTCTGACCTTTGCTGTATGTGGCATCAGGAGCAGACTCTGCTCAGTCATGCTCTGCTTAAGACAATGTATAGTGCAGTATTTTCACTGTTTTTTGCTATTTTTTACCCCATTTACTCTGCTGCTGGTCAATTGGACTGATGATTAATAATGATTTAAGGAAGTTATGGGGATTTGAGGACTTTTGGCTCTTTCAAGAGGAAAAGATCACTTCCTCCTTCCTCAGGAAGGTTCCTGTTGATAATGTATTTGGAACCTGAAATTAGGTCTCTTACAGCTCAACTGAATTGAAAGATTATCCTTCAGAGTCAGGAGTACACTCAGGCCTATCCTTTACTTCTACCGCAGAATTTTTTCTGCTTGTGAACCATGAGTAGTTTTGCTGCTTCTTTCTTCCTCCTCGCTCATGGTATTGAGGATTCTTTTAATTTTTAATTTTTAACTTTTTAAACTATATTCATGATTTGCCAACTTAATTGCAAAATCCACAGATTTTGCATTTGGTGTACCATTTTGATATGTGGTAAAGTATCCACATCCATTATGTAATACAGGGACCAACATTTACATGAACTGAGTTGTGGTGTTACATTAGTAAACCTGTAATTCTTACGGGTCTTTGTTTTTATTGCTACTGTGCAGACACTGATGGTTTGTGTATCTGAAGATCTAAAAATTGGAGTTTGGAAGCTGTAGACATGTGAAGGTTTGAAGTTGAAATTCATATTATTATTGGCACATGGAGACCTGTGCGATGCAAGCTTTTGAATATTTGTACTGAAGTAATGACAAGTAAATGCAGCTGGGATATTTCTAAGCACAATTTTGGAGGGCAACAAAAGGAAGAGGAAAAGGTGGCTGTATTAATCACACCAGACGTGAAAATGCATGGCTCCCTACCCTAGCGTTTTTAACTCTGAGAAACGCCATAGACCTCCGGGATGTGTAATGCTGATGGCAGGTGAAAGGAATGTTGTTTTATGTTAGTTTGTGGAAATGCAAGGTTCTCCAAAAAGTGTAGGCCTTGGTACATTTGGCAATTTTGTCCGGCAGATTGCTTGTGGCACGTGGAGAGGAAAGTTTTGATTAAAGCATTGAGAAGCTCTCTGTTTTTAATAAACAGAAGCCCTTGATTCTCCTGCTGATACGTGGAAAAGATTCCAGCTGGTGACAAGCACTACTGCTTATAGAATATAGGATTTCGAAAAAGTAAAGGGAATTATGAAGAACGTAACCAGGATATTCTTCCCGACTTACGAACATGCGTATGTTTCATTTGAATATTGTAAGCATAAATATTGTTAGCATTTGTTAGAGATCATTCCTTATGTGCTTATCTGCTCAGGCCTGGCAACACGGTTGTGGTGCTGATGTACTCTGGCCCCATGCTTATGCTAGCTCAGCATGGTTGAAAAATTTCTTGTTGATATTAAATTATCATGGTGTATATATTACTGAACTGATGCAAGTTATTCTACAGTATAGAGGATTCAAAGATCTTCTGCTTTCCCATTTCTGCTGATGAAATGGTTCATCTCTTGATGCTGTTAAATGCTACTATTCACAGGTTTGTAGCTTTGCTCACTCATGCTCTGGAACATGGAGGCAATCTCAGTTTTCCCTGGAAGTATGTGTGCATTGCAGTCCACCTTATCTTTTTGTTTATAAATCTAGATTCTAAGTACTTACATATAGAGTGTTCTGGCTGTCCAAATCCTTGGCTGCCTAGATATCCATGTGACTTCCTTCAATTGAGTAGAAGGAAACATTAACTGAATACCTGGCTGTCTAGGAATCAGAAAGAGGTCTCGTTTTCAATCAGGAGTAAATGTACCATGGGATTTCTTTCTATCTCATATGGGCAGTTTTAGTTTTATTAAATCTATTCTAGTGTTAGTCAAGAGAGAATTCTTTTATCTAATTTATTTGAAATAATATTGTTTAAGCCCAGGACACTTGCGGAGAAATCCCAAGCTGAAACTTTAGGCCTATAAACATACTGTTTCAACCCCTCACCTTCAAAATGGATGTTAACAACTGTATTAGTATTCTAATTCTTCTCAGAGGAAGTTTCTTTTCCTCCATAACACTTCAAATTCCTGCCCAAGTTGTTTTTCTTTCTTTAATATTGGAGGAAGAGAAGTAAACTGTTTGGACTGTGGGAAGAGATGCAGGAAGATTGAGAAGCGCAAGCCTGCAGGATGGCCAAGTCCAGGAGAGTGAAAAGCTCTGGGAAATTAATGCCTTCCCTGGAAAGGACTCTATCATGGATGTCCTGATAAAGGAAATATTTATCTGAATAATAAAACAGGAGTTCTGTTTTATTATTCTGAAACAGCTCTGAAACAGCAGTACACATGCTGTGCTGTTCCCCTTGTGTGTAAGTGTGGATTATGGAGGGTGTTGGCATTGTCCTCCAAAAGATTTCAGTTCTCTTAAAACACTTAGGCAGAAGCAGAGCATCTGCTCCCTTAGAAGCAATGTAGCTGTATGCTGGCACGTGGCTTTCAGGCATGTCCTATGAACTTCATACGCAGGAGGGAAGAAGGGTACCATTTTTCTTCTGCTTACTAACATTAATAGTGAGTGGCCCTGGTATATGTAATTGCAGAGTCAAATTCTGGTTACAACCCATTTTTTTTCTGAAAAAGGTGCATAAGAATTACATTCTACCCTTATCCCATTAAAAATCTGGTAAGGGGCTTTGTACAATAAAGATAGCAGGAATAAGAGGATACAGGAGTAG
Organism: Eurypyga helias; assembly: GCF_000690775.1. NCBI lineage: Eukaryota > Metazoa > Chordata > Aves > Eurypygiformes > Eurypygidae > Eurypyga > Eurypyga helias. The sequence continues at coordinate 43,855 of NW_010236409.1, forward strand.
AATTTGCGCTTACTCTTGAGGTTAATGGTCATGTTACTCCCAGTGCAGAAATGGTTGAGTCTTTAGCCTCAGTAAGTTTGGATTCAGACCTGCAAATTCCATACATTCTTGAAGTGCTTGTGAGCAGAAAAAGTATCAAATGTGAAAATGGAATTCCAGCTGCACTCCAGTTACAGGACTTCACAGTTAAGTGGTAAATGTGTGTTTCCAGATGTCTGAAATACCTATTCACATAAGGAAAGGAGCCCTTTTTCTACTGGGGGAAGCAGTGCCCTCTAATGATAAAACTTAGTATCTCGAGAGTGAAAAAACCTGTTAGTGGGAGCCAGAGATGGGGAATTTCTGCACGTGGAAAATTAAGTCAGTTCCCAGGTTTTGTTCCAGGCAGATGGTGGTAGTTTGTTTTAATTTCCTTATTTTTATTTGTTTCATGCGGTCACATTAACCTTTTTGTACTGTGCTTGGAGGGCTGGTCAGGGTGGAAGCAGGTACAGCAAGCATTTGTGTATTACAAGGAAATGCAGGTATGGCAAATAAACATGAACTCAGTTTGTGTGTCTGACATTCTGACAGCAAGGAATGGCTGTGATAAAGGTTTCTAGTTGGCTAAAGCTGATTCTGTGTGTTGGCTGATAAGTAAAATCAGCACAGCTGACATCTCTAGCTTGCTAACTAGCAGGAGCTGTGAATAATAAATCCATGTAATGGAATCTTTGCAACTGTTGGGATTTGCAGCGCTGGTTTTCATTTTGGGAGCCTGCAACAGCTTCACACTTGAACAGCACTGCCAGCTCTCTGGAGCTAGAGAGTATACAGCATGGTCGTAGCTGCTTCACTAGGAACTTACTCCAGTCAAGAGCACCCCTGCCCAACTGTGAGCCTCACTAACTCATCACAATAGTGGAAAACTACCCAGATTTTTTCTTCCTCAGTTTTCTGTGTTTTGTGAATTGACTGAGCTGATGTAACAGTCGAGCAAGCACTAGGGTTTGTGCCAAGTAAGCCGAGGATCAGAGGAGAGAAGGGAGAAGCAGGAACTCCTTTCTGGAGGTATCTTGCTTGCATTTTGGCTCGCTTTCATGAAACCATACATGGAAATTATGTAGGAGAATGCAGAGAACTATCCCCTTTTCAGCATCTAAAGTTGTCAGTAAATATGTGATACTCCGAATCTAACTCCTGACTTCAGGCTGTTGCCCTTATCTGTATGTTTTCCTGACCTGCCTGCTTTTCCCTCTCTTGCCCTTTTCCTTTCTGCTAAGCTGTTTTAGCTTCAAAACAGATAAAAATCAGCTAAGTGCCTCTCAAACAAAGATTTTTTTTTTTTCTATAGACAATGGTTTTTCTCAATTAATGTCACCAGAGGAGTGGTGAATTTGGAAGGGGCCCACAACTACTGCAACTGAAGTGTTCAGAAAAGGCAGAGCTATGAGGGGAAAAAGGTGTTTTAAATTATCTTGTCTTCTGTGAAATGGGGGCAACACATCAACCCAGCAACAGTGCCATTCGCTCTGGTAGTAGTTTCCAAGCCAGATACTCAAAACAAACTGAAGGTATAAGATCAAGACTGCATGATCTGGCGGGGGGAAAGGAGTGAGGGGCAAGAGCATGTTACTGATAAAAGAAAATAAAATAACGAATTCCTGGCTTTCTCCCTTGGGGTATGTGTTCAACTGTAGGAAGAATGTTTATGAAGAGTATATGCTGTTTAAGCATGCTTCAAAGAACATATCCTTTCTTACCTTGTAGAAATTCCTCCTAATGGAATTCATTCCCAAGCATCTCGGGTTTTTTCCTTTTTTTCTTTTCTTTTTTTGAACCATAAGTCAGTAGAACTGATTTATATTACCCATGGGCCAGTTTCTACAGAGGTAGCTTAATCTGGGCACGTCCTTACTTTGAATTGTAAGTCTGTTATATTTAATGGGGTGTTAACTCAGTTTATTCTCTGGGATTTGTGCGGTAATTTTACTGCCTGCAAAAGAAGCAATTTGAAGCCAGATGAAGTGTAGGCATGCTCACTAACGTACCTGCCGAGCGTGGCAATGATGCCTGGACATGCTTGCCTTACTCTGATGTTTGTTGTCTCATCACATCTCTTGCATGTCTTTTTCTGATAGTCTTGCCTTGAGTTTGAGGGTTATCTCCCTTCCCTCAGGAAACAGATGTGTACGTACTGTGTCTGGTCTGTTTCCAAATGTCATAGCCCATCTTGGATTGATGCAGCCCTTTGCTTTCTGCAGGTTTTCATGGGCATAACCACAGGCACGATTTGGTCTCTATATCTTCCTCAATATATCCTAACTCTGACTTCATCTTTGTCCCTTCTCACTTTCAGTCCTTTTCCTTCCCTGTGACTCTTCATGAAGCCAAAGAGCAACGTCCAGCAGTGAAGCCTTCCATTTGGTGCTTTCTCCATCTCTGAATCCTTTGACATTGTATAAACTTCCTTTTCTCATACGAGTGACTGCAGAAAGAATTCCAAGATCCTGTTTGGGAAGTGACTGTTACACAGATGCAATTCTGCTTTGGTACTAACCAGCTAGAGTGTGTCACATGGTATTTCACGGACAACTGCTGTCTAGGCATTTAAATTTTAGTTCAACTATGCTGTAGACTACCATCTACCAAGGCTTATCACACTTTATCCTATCTTGTTTTGTCCTGAGGAGTCCCAAACAACAAGAAAAGGTGTGTTTAATGTGCAGTGCAGTGCACTTGTCTGCAGTGCAGACAAGCAGAAGAATAATGGTTGCTTCTGAAATCAGTTTTCACTAACAAGTTTCTCTGGTAGTTGTGTTCAGTGATGTTGCAGCAGAACCCACAGTGAATTACAGCCCAAGACGAAGATAACATTAATGGGTTCTGCTACACCAGCAGAACAAAGACAGGGGAAATCAAAGATGAAAAAAATAGCGTTGACTGACTGCAGTGTGACGGACTTTACTAAGACTTTTCTCAGATGCAGCTGTTCTGTGAGGCAGAATGGTGTAGATCAGCATCCATGCCTTAGGACACAAAGCTCAATTGTTAGTCCACTTATATAGGTGGTGTCACAACTTCCTCATGATAAGAGGACAGACAACAGTTTCACGAACATTAAGACCATTTGGACGTTGCTAAATTACTAGGCAATACGTGTTGAATGTGAATGAGAGACAATGTCACCTCTGTTGAACTAGCCTGAGTATACTGTGTGGTGTTTATGCTGGTTATAGCGGACACACGACACTAACTTCATCGGAAATGTTTCTGGAGCACACCTATGCCCTGAGCTGATACAAAATACTAGGCTTGTTTGTCTCCGTTCAGTTTGTTGTCATGCGGTTTTGACATTCTTGATGTAGTCGAAAATACTTCACAACTAGATCGACTGCTTCGTAGAGCCAAAGCTACAGAGGAGCGTTGTAGCCCCCTTGAAATTAATTACAACTTAGTCACTGAATTTGCTGGAGCCAGGATTTCATCTGTCATCTTTAGCAATTATATATGTGGTTATGGATTATCATTCTGTAGGGAAGCTGAAACTGGCTCTGCAGCTTTCCCTAGACTCATCCAGTATCTCCAATCCTGCAACAGAGCTTTACAGTGAAATCTGCATGGGGTTTCTCCTAAGAAAAATCAAAGGGGAACTCCTGTGATGCATTACAAGACTAAAAAAGCATACATTTCTTCAGCTAAAATAGCAGTGCTCTTTCACATATAATGGGGTCACTGTTTCTCTGCTGAGTTTCTCGTGTTATTGGTACTTACCAGCTGGGTTCCAATTTGATGATAAAATATCAGCTCTTCAAAATCCTAGCAATGAGAGAGTTTCAAATCACAAAAATGTAAGTCCTGTCACTTAAACACTTTTGTTACTTTCCATCACTGCTGCTACATTTCTTAATGAGGGGAAATTTCAGTTAGAGTATGAAGTTCTCTAGTAGAAAATTCCCTGAATCCAATATTTCACTATCCAGGGCCAATGCTTTTTTCACATGACAGGAGATGTGTTGAGAGGAAGATGTCCTCAGGGTGAGGTGTGAGGACTGAGCCTGGATCCGGATAATCTAGGTTCAGTTTCCAGGCTCTGAGACTTTGTGTGTGACACACTATTTCTGTGTCGTAGTCTGGTCAACACACTAGTGAGAGTCAGATACTTCAGCGATGAGGATGATGAAAGAACTGATGTAGGCTGTTCTTGGGCAGGTTTGCTCTGCTTCAGTTCTTCGTTGTGCAGATGAAGGGTTAACATCATCCATTTAGACTGAGAGCTGCCTGAAAAAGGGGCCATGCCTTAGCCTATGTGTCAGCAGCATCCAGGAAATCTCACTGTGATTTGATTAGAAATCTATAGTGATAATTTTGGATGTGTTTAAAGAGGATTAGGCATTGGAAATAGTTAATTTCTCATTGGGGTTTTTATTACTATTATTAGTTAAGGTAGACTTGCAATATTTTTTTTTTTCTGTTTGAGTTACGCTGCCTAAAATAGTCTAAATAATGCAGTTGAATCTTGTTTTCCTTATTCTTTCTCAAGCTCTGGCCTTTAAGAACAAAAGCAGAAATGCTGTCTCTACGAGAAGATGGCAAAGGTCTTGTGTAGTCTTGTGGAAACAGTCATTTTTTTGTTTGCATGGCATAGTTGCCGGAAAATGCATCAGGAAGGTATAGTGGTTAAGAGAATGAATGACATGACTGAGTGCGAGAGCCAGAAATAATCTTTTGACTGAGCTTGTTCACCTACCCAGAAACTATCACTAGGCTGATTTTTAACCATCTTTAAGCATAAAGGTATAGTCTCCCTGGATATGCATTATGTCAAAATACTTAGTTTTGGTGTGGATGCATTAATAGAATGATCCAATATTAAAACCAGTATCCATACAGTCTTACATAGTTTAACTGTTTCAGTTTAGAAACTGAGTTTTAGCATACTAATGATCTCTGTCTCGGTTTATTGTCTCCAGAGGCTGCATAGTAAATAATGCCATTAAAACTGTTTCTCAGGTTCCTAAATTCACCACTCTTCACAATCTAAGTCTTCTCTTCACTGGACTTTTTAGTCTCTTCTGAATTTCACTCTTGGTCCTCACTCAGGTCAAGCTGAAGTGCATTTCCGTTGCTTTTTTTGAAGATTTAGAACACGTGACAGGCTGCTACAAGGGGTCTAACTGGGGAGGATGAATACAGAGTGCTGTTTCAATGAAGGAAAGTGTGACTGCCAGCAAACTTGCAGTGTGATTAGGAGCTGGTGACCGTGCTGGGAGGATGGAGCTGTGTACAGAAGAAACCTAGTCAGCCAAAATAATATTTCCCCACTTTTCTACACAAGGGGGAAGTCACCAGTGAGAGATCTTGTTTTATTAACCTGTTGTGAAGTTGGGAGAAGAGGAGAGAACAGGGCGAAAGGTCTAGATAAGTAGATCTAGAGCTGGCTCAGTTGCTGCCCATGAGGGAAAGGTTCCTGTCAGCTCCCGATCTCCCAAGAGGCATTGTTTGCTGAGCTGCTGTGATGGGAAGGTTCAGAGCTAGTGTCAGTCTGGATGGTTCATTAGTTTAAACGTCTGGTTTTGGGAGGTATGTTCTCAAGCAAAGGCTTCTAAATTTAAAATGGTCTTGTGAAGTTTTCATCTTATGAATATTCACTTGTTGAATTTACATTTTGTTTTTCATCTCCGAGCTTCTAGAACAGAGCCTTACGCAGAGGACAGCCCTCCCATCTGTCTGACTAAACTCTGACAGACAGATTTTGCAAAAACAGTACCTTGTTGTTTAATATGTCCATATCCTTCAGTGAGTTTCTTTCAGAACACTTTGAAGACCCAGCCATTGTCACATGCAAGCTCTAATAATCTAGGGCTTGAGCAGAATTTTGATCTCCCGTGCACCCTTGAATGTGTTGACTGAAGTGGTGGAGATGCAGGTGGAACTGAATACAATTTTGTCTTGAGAGACTAAGGTTGTTTGGGTAGCTGTTCGCAGTAAAGAAAGGTCTTGATAAACATGGGAGAGAGCATGTACATCTGTCACAAGCTTGTTGGGCATCTGGAGTGGATGCTTTGGAAATACAAGGAGGACAATCTGTTAGGATGGAGTTGGGGTGGGGTTATCACTAGAGCTTACAAAGGTACTTTTTTATCTAGACATGTTCACCATGGTTCATGACAGCTTCTGAGGGCATATTAGCTGTAGCTGTCAGTCCTGTGATTTCATATACACTACAGTCATTCAAAAAAGAGTGAAATACATAAATAAGGCTATGCATTCTTCACAACTCGCCTCACAATACTCTTGGATGCTTGATTGCTTCTAGGCAGAGGGCTTTGTTATATTGTTCTCATTTACTTCCGTTTTTCAGCTATGTATCAAGTTATTTCCTACTCTGGCTACATATGGTGGCTAATGGAACAGAATTGATGCAATTGCTCCAAAAAAAGGCTTTCAGCCAGTAGATTCTAATTAAAGCAACCTTTTTTTTTTTTCAGAGGAGAAAAAAATCCTTCCAAGAGCCCACTTTCTTTGTATCAGATGAATATATATGCAATAATTTGCCAGCCTGATGGAGACAAAAGTTGAAATATGCTTGGAGCAGTTATATTCAACCATATGTAAGTGCTGGCACTACCTGGAGCTTATTTCTCCCACAAGGTGATATTTTACCATGTAATCTTGCTGCTTCCTGCTGTAGGCAGTATTAGGAAGAATGCGTCAGAAAATCTGTCGAAATGGCTTTCTGTTAGAAGATTGCATTTTAGTAATGCCTGGGGTAAAAAAAATGCATAGATTCAGTTGAAAATTCATAGTACTTGGGTTTGACCAGCTTCGGTTTTAGGGGCAAGTCCATATGCCCAATTGCAGAACCACTTGCATTTACAAATCCTGGTTCTCCAGGGAGATGGTTTCTTTGATCTTGCCTGCTTCTTCCATGCTCCAAACATGCTTAGTTGCTCAAGCAGACATGGAGAGGAGCTTCTCCTAGAGTTCTGCTTCCAGAGAAAAAAAGAAAAAAACACACCAAATAAAACCCCACACCACCACATGCACCTATAAACATTATTATTAAAACTACACAATTAAATTTCACATGTATGGTAAGTTCTCGGTGGCCAAAGCTAGGGTGCAGCTATGAAAACAGTGGGAAGGGGTCTAGGCTGTAGGTAAGGGGCTGTACTGCCATGATGTGACATGGACTGCTCACTGTGCTGTCTGGGTCTAATCTGGCGAGGGGGCCAGGCAATTACCTCATCTCCCTTCCAAATCTGCCTGTAATGTCAAACTGAGAAATCAATATTTAGGGGAACAAAGAGTCATCACAAATGCAGCTTCACTGCAAGTGCCAGGAGGATTTTTTAATTTCTTGTTTAAAACCTCCTTCTGTATAGTGAATCTACTTACCAAGCCTTACCACTGCCTGACCCACAGCCAGGAGGAGAGGGTGATAGAATGAATGAATTACAGCTAGCTTCAAGACCTGGTGAAAAGGCGTGGTGGATACGTGTGCAGGAGGCTCAGTACATGAGAATCTCTGATTTTCTTCCCTCTGGAACTGGCCCTGTGCTTCAGAACAGCTCTTCGTAATTCCTTTCCCTTGCTGTCCTGAAGACCAAAGAGCCTCTTACTCCCCACTTGGAGCATTTGGGCTCTCAATTCATGGGGAACCATTCCCCTATCACTCCCTACAGAGCCTGATAAGTTATATCCCTGTAAATCCTTCCTGTCCAATGTTCTCTGGTTTAAAAAAAAAAAAGAAAAACTATTCTGTCTCTCCCTTTCCTCTTGCTCCCTTGCACCTGAGCTGGCTATATCTGTGAGGCTCCGAAGCCTGTAAGTGATGCTGTTTGCCTCTGAGTCAGAGAGGCTTTTAAATCTGAGTGTAAAATGAGACTCCTACAGCAGTAAACAGAGTGATCATATACCTCCTTTGAAGTTACCATTTAAATAACCTCCAGGGCTTTACTAATGCGGGAAGCAAGCAAGAGGAAATGATTCTCTCCTTCTCCCCCCTCCTGCTCCCCTCTCCCAAGCAGGGAAAATGAAAATGAATTCCCTGGCAGAGGAGGGACACTGGTTTTCAGGGTATTGCAGAAGAGATGAACGGCTCTCGCTTGCAGCTTAGTTAATGAGTCAGCACATATTCATTCATGGACACAATTTATTAACCCATAAACACTGCAGATGATGGTGTTATCACAGTGATAAAGTAATTTTAATTTGCTGTATAATTTATGAGGTAGCTGCTGCATCAGAGGGAAGCCTGTGTCTGCTCATGTGTCCAGGTCCTGGCTTGGTGCTAGGGAGGAAAGAGAGGATCAGGGGAACAAAAAGGAGGGGTCCTAGCAGCACTTTGGGAGCTGACCTGGTTGCAGACCAGGTTTAGCTGGTTCCCTGCCCCTGAGAATGTTCTGGTGCTGCTAATTCATGAAAAGGTGGATGTGTGTTTTCAGGCCTCCAGCTCTACATCGGAATTGATGCTTGGATTTTTCCTGAAGGCAGACACAGAGCAAGAACACAAGTGAGTGTGCATGACATCTAACAGCACCGGAGGGGTGTTCAGTGATGTGCTGGGAAGGCGGTCATCCTGTGCTGAATGGGCTACTGTAATGTTGGATGGCAGCATTCTGTGCTCTTGAGATTGTAATAGGGTCTTCTCTGTGGGCTGATGGCATATGGTTACCAAATACAAGTGTAATATAGCCTTCTGAGACCTTTGTAGTTTGTGGTGCTGCAATGATATAATGGGACAGCTTTCTAGTCAAGAGTTTAGCTTTTTACTGAGGGAACTGGGAACTGAGGAGCCTGGAAAAGTAACACTCTTACTTGCCTGGATATTACTAGTTTAACTAGTCAGTACCTAAATGAGTTCACTCCATTGTTAAGTGATTTATTAAATATTGATATTTATTCAAATAATTAAATAGACTTTATTAGTGTAGCCTATTAACTGGAAAATGCCCTAAAGACATTTTAGTGTCAGTCTGAGGCTTACCAAGCTGCCTGAGGTCAGTTTCTCCTGGGACCAAAGATGCAGTGCTCATGGCTTCCTGCATTTTCAGACTGCTCTTTTGGGGCTAATCTTTCATAAGGAGAAATATGTCCTTGCCTGAACATGTTACTAGCCAGTCCTTGGCCTGACTGAAGACGTGAGGAGGTTCCAAGGCTGTTATACCTGCACTAATCATAACTTGTTCCTTAATCTACAAGTATCTGCCTCGATGTCTGTGTTCACGTTGAGTTGCTGAACAATTTGATTAGGTACTTTGAATAAACTGTGTAATTATGCCATAGATATTCCTGATGCATATGTTGTTTTCATTATCTAAGTTATCACCGCCCATTGTTGCAGTGCAATAACACTTTCAGGCTGCTATTAGAACTGGAGCTCCATTATGCTAGATATTGTACAGACACATAGTAAGCTGCAACCTCTGTCCTGGAGAGGATACAGCTTTGTTGTACTCTTGTACAACAGCCCATTATAGCACTCTTAAAGACAGTAGTGCCCAAAACAGTTCCATGGGTTCCACAGTAGAAATGGCCTTAGCAGATCTTTTAGCCTGTGTGATGGTTTTAGCCAGGAAAGGGTTAACTTTCTTCACAGTGACTGGTACGAAGCGCTCTTTCTCCATTTACCTTGAGAAAAGTACTGGTAAAGTGACTTTTTAGCTGGTGCTGAGGAGTGCTTGCACCAAATTTAAGGTCCTTCTCTTCCAGGATTGTCAGTGCTGAGGCTTGTTAGACTGAATTTTAAGAAATTTTAGTTTCAAGTGTGCGTGAACTGGTCAATTGGACTTTCTCAGTGAGTCCTCCTGTGGGTGGAAGATGGCCAGGCCATCCTCTTTCCTATCTGCAGCATGGGTTTCTGTTTTGTCAAATGCATTTTACTGTGAGCTGAATTCTTTCCCAGCTTTGTTGTAGTTCTCCAGATTCCCTTGACCTTACGCCAATCAATGATGAATTGTACAAGTCCCCATCAAAAACACTGCAGAAGCCAGAGGAATGCCAGCCTTACTGTGTAGTACATTAAGTCAAAATATTTTAAGCTTAAGACTGATGGGTTTGATTCTTCTATTCCAATCTGCTGCTTCAGATTAAAAAGCTGCTAAAAGCTTTGGCTTGTCTTGATGCATCTGCTGCTTCATGACCAATGAATGGCATGTCCAGGACTGGAGGCTGCGGGTAGGAGGATGATATTTTGTGATAAATGTATCTGATGGTGTTTTGTGTTCAGGAAGTTTTTTAAAAGCCTTCTACAGCAAATGATCAATCTGTTAGAAGAGTGCTGAAATAGCATCTAGCACTCCTTTGACTCTGAGGAACAAGTAAAGTCTAAAAAGACCACAGACCTCTAACATATGCAAAATCACTTTTTGCTTATGCCTCTTTCTTGTCTTCCTCTGTGCTGTGCTCTTGCTGTGTTAGATTGGCTATGACTGCAGAATATAATTCTGTAATATCTATCAGTTCTCTTATTAACTCTGTAACACTTTTTACAGTTTCATGGCTATATGATTAAATCTGCAAAGCATTTATATGAAAAACTATAAAATAACAGATGATTATTATTTTTCACTTGCCCTGCATTTAGTTTTCTGTGTCAAAGGTTCGATGAGCCAGATTCTGTGGTGATGGGAATCAATGGTGGTAGAGTTGATTGATATGAATTTAATGGCATGAGAACATGAGGATTTCCTGAGTAAACTGGAAGGCTGGAAACATGCTCAAAGTCATAACTGGTAGAGCCAGTCTGTAAAATCTTTGAAATTATGAAATGGCATAAATACCAGGCTTCTTCCTGTCAGACTACTGTGATCTGTCACAGCACCAGTAGTAGAAGCAGGAGAGGTGCAGAGGCTACAAAAGGCAACTCGTATTTCTGGAAATGGCTGGTGAGATTTAGAACTGGTTTTAGCTTGCATGAGATTTTGGGACTGATGCCAAGCACTATTTCCAGATTTTGAGGTTGACCCATGGCGAAGATTAAGGGCTTGAGTTTGATTTAGTTTACATCTGAGGCTGAATTTAGTTGACATGTACTGGTTGGGTTTCTAGGAAATCAAAGGAAGCTTCACTGACTGATGTGAAATTCTGGTGAGAAATCAAATACATTTGAGCTGTGTTCTAACAGCAAAACGAGAACCCAGACTGGTGGCACTTAGGTCTGACCTTAAGACTCTCATTTCTCCTGTGTTTTGTAACCCTGGAGGGGGAGGAGGACAAGAGAAAAAGATGTCTGGCAAATAGAAATTCAATTGCTTTTATATACAGACTATTTTGGTGCAGTCTAACTGGAGCCTCTTACTAAGAATCTGATGGCACTTCTAAACAGGGAGAGCTGCTTCCTTGGTGGGGGCAATCTCCGATCATACGCCAACATTGCTTTTGGCATATTTATGACTCCAATAAAATCTCCCATCTGGTATATTTTAAAATAAAATTGAAAATTTATCACTTTCCTTTAGTCGGTTTGTCGTTCTCCCTGAGAGGAGATAGCCCGGCTGAGATTATTGCATCGGCAGCCTGTCAACTGAGGTTAGGATGAGGTGTGATTTAAATTTCAATACGTTCCACATTACAGCTGTCTGGGGTGGGGGAATTACAAGAAGCAAACCAGGGAGTCTGTTACTTTTATTCATTAGTCTCTCTGGATTTGGTTTGTTTTGCTTTGGGTTAGCTCTACTCACTACATGGGGGTAAAAAGATATTCCCCATTTTTCTGGATTTCTGCAACCTTTGCTTGGTCAGAGGCACCTGGGAGGGGATGAGGCAGAACCCGAGTGCTGTCTCCCCCTTCGCCCTACCATGAGGCTGGGCTGTGGTAGCAGGAAGTGATTCTTCTCCATGTGCAGTACTGTGCAAGCTTATAGCATTTATAGAGCCTGTCTTAAAGAGACTGGAACTTCTGCCAGAGCAGAGCTAGGGGAGCAGTGTTGATTCTGATTTCCCTGACGAAGGACCAAGGGAAGAGACGCAGGTGACACTTCGTGCCACTTACCTTGGGCAGCGGTAGGTAAGCACGTCTAGATTTCGTCGCAGCAGAGAAATGTACATTTCTGGAATCGGGAGCAAACGCTGTGGATGTACCTGGCTATTTTGAAGTCTTTATGGCCAAGCACTTTTAAACAGTCTGCAGCAGATGAGATGAATCACCTGCCGTGGGATTTCTTTGCCTGTCCATAGCTGAAGTGGGTCTGGAACATGAAGCTGCTGAAGCTGACTCTAGGGCTCTAGCTGGAGGCTGGAATCTGGCTTCCCCTGGATCACTGGGATTTCACATTCAGCCTGCAGTGGACAAACTGTGGAACAGGGGTGATGTGTGAACGGGGTGCTTTCTTGGAAAATTGTACTCAAATCTTTCTGAAATGGAAGACTGTCTCTAGGCCTTACAGGGCCCAGGCACGCAGCAGTGTGTTCTGCCTCGAGCTTTTGATTAGTCCTGGAATCATGCCTGGCCGGCTCCTCTGGCATTGCCTGCTGATGCGTGTGATTAGGTGCATTTGTTTCTGCTTAGATACTTGATTATCTGACTGTGAAACTGTATCAGAGGTCTTATCTGGGTGATATAGGGGAGTAAAATGCCTTTATCCTCTACCTCCTGCAATTGCTTCATTGCTCAGATCGTGACTCAAGCTACAGTGAGACTTGAGACTGATGACCTCCACCATAGCTGTGTAGGTAGTAAGGTGGGAGGGCACAGTGGTGATTGAGATTGTGATGATGAAGGTTGCAGTAGTTTGCCCCCCCATAAGCCCCAGTCAGGGGGACAGAATGGGAGAATTGCTCATGAATCTCCAACTGGTCTCAGCTGGTGCAGCAGCATGGCAGTCCTGGCACAGTACCTTATACAGCTATAGGCTACCTCTGGGGAATACATCCAGCAGTGGGCAGGTGCCTTGTCTGGGAGGAGATTGCATGGTTTATGACCTGTAGGTATTGTACCATGTGGGGCCAGCAGCAGCCTTAGACCCACCGTTTGGTGTGCTGTGGTGTGCTCTGAACTGCAGGGTAAAATGCAACCCCCAGTGTATCAGGCTAATTAAATGCAGCCTTCATTTAAGACCTATGAATTATTTTCTATGGAGTGCATATAAAACTTTTATGCATGAGTTTGTGTGTTTGGGTATTAGTATAGTGTGTTTCTCATTTCTGAAGTGTGCATTTTTGGCTTCTTATTATGTGCAATGGGCTTTTGTTCTTCTGGTAGATATTTGTGCAGGTCAACGTGTGGTTAAAGATCTGCCTGTGTGCATTTCAGCACATTAGTGTATGGATAAGTCTTTTGGGAATACAGTGTTTGTTTATGGTGGTGTGCTTTCACCAGTGTACATTTTGTACACATACACTATGTATGTCATTTCATTTGATTGTTCTGTTTTCCTATTTTCTGGACTGAACAATTAAGGGTGTTTTTTGAGTTCATCAGATATATTATTTCCTTTCACAGCAATTGTACTTTTGCTAATGTCAAATTTATTCTAAATGGATATAGAAGTGCAATTATTGATTTGGTAGACCTAAATCTTTGTTACATGGAATGAATGGATGTTTTGTTTGCGTGCTCAATGTACCTATACTTCCTCAGTACATATGCTCTTGTTGTCTATAGAAACAAGAGGTGCTTTGAACTGAAAATAACCTGTGCCTGCCTTATGTGCTGTAAAGGTGTGTTTGTGAAGGTGGGGATTTATACCATGTGTGCACAGTGTGTAGGAAAAGTGTGGTTTATGTCTAAAAATCAGTGTACTCAGTTTCATATTTGTGCGGTGTAAGCACATATTTTCCTGCATTTGCTGGCAGAGTTACAGAAGTGTTGAGTCTTCATATTGTTAAAATAACAGAAGAGTTGTCCACATATTTTCTAATTTTTTAAAACGTCCTCCAGGTTCCATGGTTTAAATTTCTAAGTGTCTGTCCAAGTGATATATGTCAAAACATCAGGAAGGATATTTAAGCAGTTATGTCAGTGGAATGGAACAAAGTCATGAGTTAATGCTTTTCTGATGATATATAAAAGGGAAAATGGTGAAGAAGAGCCAAAGTAAAATACAAAATGAGCAAGATCAACCAGGGTAAAGTCAGGAGGTTTGTTCTTAAATTGGAGACATCTACAGCAAAAGAATTCACATTACTATATTATTATTTTGTGACATCCTATGATTGTACCGTCCTATCCCAGATCTCACACCCTCTAGGGTCAGTCTCCAGGAACCAGGACGGATGTTATAGCCCTCCTAACCTTGTTGCTTCCTCTTGGCTGTTCTGTCAGGTGCTTTGAAAGTGAGTCAAGGCCTTCATTATCCCACCATTTCTTTTCAGTGACATTTTAGATGACCTGACACAGAGCAGGAACTTTTCTCTGTAATTACCCAGTTTCCTTGTTGGGACTGAAATTATTGCCCTGCCAGAGTGCAGCGTCCTCATTACCACATAAGAGCTAGCCAAAACCCAACCTGCCTGGCTGCAACTAGCACCATTCCACATATTCAGACATAAAAATGATTTTCCTTGGCTCCTGTGGAGTATGTGACCCAGACTGGAGTGGTGGGGCTGGAGGGAAGGTGGTTTGTGGCTGAGAGGCAGCGTGCTTTGACAAGGCTGGGAAAAGGAGAGAGAAGGAGCACAGTGGCAGGAGACAGAGTGGGGATGGCAGGAGGCAAGCAATGCTGAAGGATAGGACAATGCCCTGAAGACAAGGATAGGAGGGACACAGCATGGCTTTGGGAAGGACTTACGAGAGCTGGTGCACTTGAGGGATCTATTGTAATGGTTGGAACAGAGGCTCAGAGCAGGCTTGGGGATGTCCTCAGTACAGGAAAGACATTGACCTGTTGGAGCGGGTCCAGAGGAGTGCCACAAAAATGATCAGGGGGATGGAACACCTCTTTGGTGATGACAGGCTGAGAAAGTTGGGTTTTTTCAGCCTGAGGCCTTTGAGGCCTTTCAGTTCTTAGGGGGCTTACAAGAAAGATAGGGAGAGACTTTGTAGCAGGGCCTGTTTGTTCTAGGGAAAGGGGTAATGCATTTAAACTAGGAAAAGGTAGATTTAGACTATAGATATAAGGAAGTAATTTTTTACATTGGTGATGACAGGCTGAGAAAGTTGGGTTTTTTCAGCCTGAGGCCTTTGAGGCCTTTCAGTTCTTAGGGGGCTTACAAGAAAGATAGGGAGAGACTTTGTAGCAGGGCCTGTTTGTTCCAGGGCCCCATCCCTGGAATCATTCAAGGTCAGGTTGGACTGGGCTCTGAGTAACCTGGTGGAGTTGAAGATGTCCCTGCTCATG
>NW_010236409.1:59149-63678 GCF_000690775.1 Eurypyga helias
GCCCCATCCCTGGAATCATTCAAGGTCAGGTTGGACTGGGCTCTGAGTAACCTGGTTGAGTTGAAGATGTCCCTGCTCATGGGAGGGAGTTGGACTAGATGACCTTTAAAGGTCCTTTCCAACCCAAACCATTCTGTCATCTTATGTCTCCAACCTGCAGGGTCAGTGCACTCAGAGAGCAGCAGTGAAGCTCTGTGCACAATCACGGGGAGGTGGTGGCATGCTAGTAGCTTGCTGGGAGATGGTTGCAAGTAGCTTATCTCCTTTTTCCTGCGTGTCTCTTTTAATGGTAACAGTAGTACACTGAAACAAGGGAATATGGTCCCTGAACTGTAATTAGACCTCAAATAGCCTTTGCTCTGAATTGCCCAACCAAAGCCCTTGTCTGTAGCCTGTGGTAGGAATAGGAGAACACAGCCAGGAGGACAAAGGAACAAATATGGGAAAAATGAAGAATGGGTTGAAGTCAGAGGAATAAATGATGGTTGAGGAAAAGTCTCAATTATGGAGTGTCTTCTGCAGCATTTGCTTTTTAGAAAATATTCAAGGAGTGTGTGCAGCCATTGACAAGGGAAACTAGATGTGGAGATACAAAGAAACACAAAAACTGGGAACAGTTAAAGATTTCTCGGCCTTTTAGCGAAAGTCAGGAGTGTGCCAGGGATGGTGTGAGACACCAGAGGGAGCTGACAGGGATTCCTGTAGGTATTTGTTGTCCAGCTGCTATTTTGTCTTCAGATCCTGAAGAGACAACAAATAACTAGCCCTGATGCTCAGGGACTGTCCTGTAGTCTATCGAATTTCCTGTCTCCACCTGGACTGTAAATTCATCTCCAGGATGGATGCTGGAGTGTTAGTGGTTGTGCAAGGTGAGAGAAGGAGGGAAAGAACGGGGGGATTAAGCTGAAGGATCAATGCAGTAAATAACTTGCATGCTCAGAGAGCTTGCAAGCTCTCTGTAATAAGGAAGACAGCAAAAAGAGATCCTGTGTAGTCTCTGAGGTGTGTGGGTAAGCTGTATCTCAGCCTGTGGGGTTTTCACAGAGCTCAGCTCGCACCCCAGCTGCCTGGCCCTCTCTTCCCACTTCCCTTGGCAACACATGCCACCTCTCCCCTGCCCCCTCTCCCCCCCAGTTCCTTGGGACAGGCTTACAAATCCCAGGACCCGTGATGCTGGAATGGCATTTTGGCCTAGCTGGAATTGTTTATAAGCACAGAGCTTTGATGCTGTCTCCAAAGGCTCTGGAGTGCTGAGAAGGGCTATTTTTCATGTGATGCTTTTGGAGAATGCTATGGGAAAAGGTCAAGGGACAGAGTGGGAACGAGTAGGTCACATACTCATTGGTTTAGGGCACCACGACAACATCAGTTCTTTAAGATCCCAGAGCCTGCTTTGTAAAAATAAGCACCTCTCACTGAGCTGCCTGGGAAAGAACAGGGACATGCCTCCTGCAAGCGGATGTTCGCCGCGTTCCTCTGGGTTTGTTCTCTAGCCTTGGCAATCCCTGCGTCTCGGCGTCCCTGTGAAGCGGACAGATCCCTCAAACAGTGTGCAGCATTTTAAAAAGCCTCTTTGCTTCAGCTTTGACCTTTGTAATGCTAGGAGAAATTCTGTAAGAGGAGGGGCTAGCCCTCTGCACCTGACACAGATGGCTGTCCTTTAGTGGGGTCCGGGAGAAGCGCTGCAGGATTCCTTAGTCCATCCCTATGTCACCACACTGGGTCTATGGGCAAAAAGCCCTCAGTCCTGAACAGCTATTTGACTTTTGGTTTTGCACGTTATCTTTGCTCATTTAAACTGGGGTGGGGGGAAGTCTAACAAGGATTGTCCTTTTTCCTTTCTTCATCCCTGATTCACACATACTACAGATATCAGCTGGAGTGTGGGGAGTGTGTGAAGGAACAGGAAGCAGAGGGGTGAGGTGGCAACTCATTTACATTGGAAATACAAGCTGAATGTGCATTTCCCTACTCTGCTGCCATCAATCACTCAGATTTCCTGTACGCAATGGAATAGAGGAGCGGAGTTTGCTTGCTTCCCACTTCCCCCGGGAATGGAAACACTCATTTGTTTCACTGCCTAGAAATGCTGATCACTCAAAACATTTATTGTTTCAGAGGCACATGCAGTTCTGAAGCTGAACTTTTCAGCTTCCTTTTATCTGGTCTTCAGAAATGTTCTCAGATGTCCTGCAGACCTGGAGAATGACTCTGCTGGTGCTCTGCCTCTGTTAGAGACATCAAGGTGCTGCTGTGGTAGTACAGAAAAGCCCGTGGCCAGCTGAGCAGCTGCTCTACTGCAGAGCACTGGCAAATACCCCCCGTACCCCATCAAACCAGTTGCTTTAACTTGTTCGTGTGATCTGACACCTGATCCAGTGAGGTGAGGTTTGCAGAGGCCCAAGTCCTGCTTGTCATTGGAAACTTTTTATTGACTATTTTATGGGACTAACAAATCTGTTGAGAGGAAATTGTAGTGGGGAATTACATTGAATAGACAGGTCAGCATGCGCTCACTGTTTAGCTCTGGGTGTGTGGGACTGGGAAAGGAATAGAAAAAGAAGAAAAACAGGAAGTGAAGGAGTAGGACCAACAGGAAAGTGAATGAAAAGACTGCCTCTTTCTGTAGCAAATAGCAGAAATGAGTATGGAAGCATTCAGATAGCCTTGCCTGCTGACGAGGCACAATAGAAAACACCCAAATGTGTATTCACTCACCTCGTGATAATGCTAAGGTCTGGCATAGTTCTGTGGTTTTTAGGTGTATCTGGTCTCTGATTAAGAAATGTCTTCCTCTCATTAGCCTAATTCTTGTCCTGCAGAGGAGGAGCTGACTTAATTCCCACATGGGAGCATTCACGCTGTGGACAGTTTTGGACTCCTGGGATAACCAAAGGAATGGGGCACCCTAAAACTCTGGGTGACTTCAGCAGCCCTTGTTTGGTTATGGCATGGGGTCTCTGAAGCTTCTGTGATATGGCTGGGTCTGGCAAGTTGTTAGTATTCGATTTAGTTGCTCTAATAAAGAGACTGATGATGTCCTTGTAGCATGGTCATGACCAGGAAACTTTTGACTGTGGAGGACTGGAGCCCCATTCCCTGGGGGTGTGAGCTCAGCAGCTTTGATGAGCTCAGCCACTGTGGGTTTGGGCAGTGACTCGCAGGGGAGACCTGTTGGGAAAACCCAAGGGCTGGAAGGAAATGCTGCTGATGACTCAATAGGCAGAGCTCTTCCTTCTGTTGATGTTGGAGCTGAGCCACACAGACACATCCCTCCCTAATTACCTACTAGTTACTTATAGTTCATGTTTTGTAACCACCAGCATTCTTGTCTGGTGTCCGTGCATCCAGACATGCGAGCCCTGAATCCATACCATGAAATCTGCTATGGCACTGATACTTGCAGCCTCTGAGAAGCAAGTATGCATGTGCCTCTGGAATGAGGCATGTTTGGTCCAAGTCCACACATCTTAGCATGTACAGATGTCGTGACCATGCAGGCAGATCATGCCAGTGTTCATTGCTGTGGCTCTTGTCTGTCTTCTGCTTGCCCAGGGAAGGTTGAGTGTGGGTTTACACGCACAGGAAGTCGCAGAAAGATGCGTCATTAACCCCTCAGTTCGAGACTGGTGAGAGGAGATGATGTGAGGTGTTAGTGGCTTGGTGTTCTGGATAACTGTGGGATGGTTAGGTAGCATGGATGGGGGAAAGGATGAATTTGGATGACATCATGACAGAGGGAGAAAAAGCTCTGCTGTGGCCCGTATTAAGCAAGAGAGACCCTTAGCGGTCACCCGGAGAAAAACAGTGGTGCCGAGTTCAGGGCTCTGTGGGATGATGAGTTTTCTTTTCCTCGTTTCAGACATGAAGTCATGTAATAACTTTAACTCTAGAAATAAAAAAACCTTTGGTTTCTAATGTTTCAACTGCAGTGAATAGTTTCACTCTTTTTTTTTTCCCCCTCCTTAGTGGGCCACCCTGAAATGGGGAGGTGTTTTGTAACACTGACACACTTTTCAGACCGTATTGATTGCCATATGATATTGGGTTTTGTGTTTTTTCTTTTGTGGTTGTTGTACTTCATTGCAATTCCCGGCTTATTCTAAGAAGTTACCGTTTCGAGTCTTCTTGTAAATCTATTTTGCCTGCTCTTTTGCTTCCAGCCAGCCACACTGGCTACCTCTTTTTCCTTGCTCCCCACCAGCCCAGAGTCTTAGATTCTGTATTTGTGAATTTCTGTATTTGTAAGTGAATTTGATGAATACCTTTATCTGACCTGATTCTGCAACAGTCTCATCCACCTTGCTAGCAAATGCTTACTCCTGTAGGAGTTATTATTTCTGTGTAATTAGTCTCTTTGCTGTGACTGCGATGAGATCAGCCCACCCATGCAGTGGGTACAGCGGAACCGCCTTCCTGTCTCAGTAGGGGTGCTGACACACATGGACTGCCCTGTGCTTTCGCCCCTGATGGCTGATTGTGAGACCAGCCTGTCTAGAATTCACTCGGGGCAAAGCCATTACGCGGCA
>NW_010236409.1:63709-75027 GCF_000690775.1 Eurypyga helias
AGCTCCCGTGCTCTTCATGGGGTTTGCTCACAGTCATCTCAGTGGTCGGGGACTGCTGCTTTCCGGGGGATCTCTTGTAGCTTGATGAATGACAGACTGTGAATTGGAGAAGATGGGCTGGACAAGTTGAGGGGTGGCTCGTTTTCGGTAAGTCACTTTGGGTAAATCACATAGAGATGTGCAAAACAAGGATAATGATCTGACTCACCTTTGCAAAGAGCTTAGAGAACTCAGCTGGGAAGTGTTTTGAAAGAGCCATGCTCCGTTACAGTGACACTGCCTTTTTCTGCCACCCCCAGCTACAAAAAGGCAGACTCGCAAGACCTCCCTCAGGACACTGCCAGCAGGATTTCTGCTGGTCTAGTAGGGAGCACAGCCATATATTGCAGGGCTCTTCCTTATTCTTCTCTCTCTTCAGCAGTAGTACAAAAGTTACCACAAAATCATCATTGCCATCGTTAGGTTGCCGTGTGTAATCACCACGCAGTGTGTTCACTGAGTCAGCTCTTTCCTGGCTTCCACAAGGAGAGCTGACTGATTAAAATGATCCTGCAGAAAGTTCAGCCTAAATTCCCTTCTGCATTGTTTATTATTGTCTATCAGTGCTGTAAGTAGTATATTTTCTGAGGTCACAAGCTGTAACTGCATCAAGAAAAACTGCAGATGATGTTGCATACAAACGGATGATCGACAGATGGGCTTAGTACCACCATGGAAAACCAGACAACTCTGTAGCTTGATAAAGGATTCCAGTAGAGACCAGACCTTAGTGTCTTGATCACTGTTAGACCTCTTCACAGAACTGCCAGCTCTCGTGTCTGTAGAAAATGATGTGTGCAAACCAAGTGGTGTCTGTTTCTTTAAGGCCCCCCTCCGCTGCTCCTCTCTTGATATTCCTGCTAACACAGATTTTCCTCTCCTGCTCAGTTTCAGTGCACCTGCTCATATAAACTAGGCTGTGCAGGGTTTGCTCAAGCTGAGCTTGTATATGATAACAGAAGCAGCACCCAGAAGCATATTCATAGGCTGAGTCATTAGTATGCAAAGGGAAGCCTGACTTAAGCAGCTCCACAGGTGACCCACAGAATCTAGTCACTAAGTGAAGATGTGCCTTTAGTTAAAGGTCGAATCAACCGATAAAGGAAACTGCAGGGATATTTTAGAGGGGCAGTAGTCAAACAGGAAGCTTTCCTTGGGAGATCTAGATATCTAGCCTGCCTATGTATCATTATTATTGTCTTATACTCAATATGAACCTACCTTCCTATGTATGCTGAACGCATTGCACTTGGGTTCAATATCACAGACAACAAGCTGACTTGAAATGTAAATTACCCTGTTGTGTTCTGCTGGAGCCTCTAGGACAAGCTGCCTTGTCTTCACTCCTGCTTTAACCTGAGTTAACTGATTTTGGGTAGTCAGCATGCGTCAAGAACATGTTTTGGTTTCTGGGTAGTCAGCATGCATCAAGAACATGTTTTGTTTTTTTTTTTTTTTTTTAAATCCATTTCCATGTAACCAGAAGGACTTAAAGATCCTTTAAGGATCCAAAGAAAGGTCTTTTTGGTCAAGTTTCAGGAAGCTGGGGTATGCCAGGTAGGAACTGGTTAGAGGGAGCTGTGTAGGAAGCTGGCACATGGATGGAGAAGCCTGAGAATATTGTAGCAGCAACATCCAGTTGCTGCTACAATATGTAGCAGTATGCCTGTGCGTACTTCCACCCTGTTGTAGCTGTGATGAAAAACAGCCATGTAAAGTGTTTCTATGACAGCTTGTTACACCATGCTGCGTGCCTTGAGAAGGGATTTACTTGGTGAGAAGGACAGGTACAGATGAATTTATATCTTACTTTTGAAACATAGATATGATCCCTGGCAGGATCTTCCTCTCAGCTTTCTGTGTGGCAGACCTCCCCAAATGCACCGCCTGGCACACTGCTAATACCATTCTGTTTCCTTGGCTGTTCCCCATGGCTTTAGGGGCTGTAGCACAGTCCCTGATCTTCCCCAGTGTGCTTATGCAAGCAGGGTTTAAGAGGCTTGGGCAAACCCTATGTGATTCAAGAGAAAACTGAAGTGCTTCCCCAGGCCTTGTGAACTGACAAAATAACTGTGGTGAGGTTTGAAGTTGTATTGCAGGGAAGGCAGGGTTCCTTGGAGTCTGGGTGGGGGCTAATCAATGTACATTCATCACTAATTTATGCATGTAAGGAGGTTTTGAAGTAGAGTTGTCATGCTGGTTTTGATAATGCTAACTCTATCCACCCTGCCAGCTGCTGCGATGTCGTGGTAGTTTGTGTTGCTGCATGCAGAATTATGGTGCTTTTGTGGGAATATTATGTTCCCTGAATAGAGCCCCACAGAGTAATTTGCTTCATCCTTACAAACCCATCCAAATAACTGGCAGTGCCTTACAAATACAAAACAATTGAGAAAATAAATGTATTATACTGTACATCTGTGACAAAACAATGCTTTCATGTGCAAAGAGAGAAATGTGTTTGTTTAACTTATGGTCTCCCATTTGGAAATAAATGCATTCATTTAAATCAAAATGGGATGTTCTTCACTATTACAGTATTTTGCATGCCAGATGTAAGAAATATGCTGCTTGAAGTGCAGACTAAAAACTTGGAGTGGTTGATGTTGCCAGGAACATGCATGTGCTGGCTTATTCTAGACAGTGCCTCTCTTCCTGCAGGGTGTCTTCTACACAGGAGTGGGAATCTCTTGCCTTTGCATGTGAGGGATCTATGTACAAAAGGTTTGGGAGCATGCTTCTCCCTTCTCTGGCAGTCTGGTGTCCTGTGCACACACAGGAAAGCCTACTTTTCGCCAGGGTTGTGCTCAGAAGAGAGTGCAGTCAGTTGCCTGCATCAGAACCTTGCATTGCCTTGGCTGTGAGGCAGATGGATTCCCTGCAGGAGGGGTAGAGTCCAAAAGATTTTTCATTGTTCCCGTATTTCCTGTTGAAGAACTGTTGGTTTCATTTATATGCAGCAGTAAAGGTGTTAGACAGGGGAAACGTAATTAAGAAAATGCAGGTTGAGTGTTCCAGTATTTGTTTTAAAAAATATGCCCCATCTTGTAATTTTCATCCTTTTAAATGGTTGAGCTCTTTCATTAAAAGTCTGCTGCATTTCAGTTTACACATAAGCTTAACATCATCAACCCAAGTTTGTTCTGGGACTTAACATTTGCATTTTTGAAAGCAGCAGCCTAATCCAGAGCAAAACCAGATGAGAATGTACTTTAATACAGCACATTACCAGCTGTCTGCTGTACATGTGAGCATTCTCAGAAAGGTGCTGAAATTTGATTTGAGTAGTTTTCCAAGACTCTGCAAACTTAATTGAGCAAAACTGAAGATCACTGCTACCAGTAGCATGAGTTATAAACTGGAATTCTACTATGACATGATTATTAGAAGGAAAAATAGCAAGAAAAAAGTATGTGTGTCTGAGCTTTACTAACCTGACTTTTTAAATAATAATAATGATAATAATAATGTTCAGACTGTCTTCTAGGCTCATATTCTTCTTTAATTGAAACAGCTGTTCATATTATAGATGAGAAGGAAGGAGGAGTTTTAGCCCTCTGACAATGTTGACTGACACACACTGTCATGTAATGGTATTTTTCATGTGTAGTATCAGGTCTGTGCAAGAATATGATTGTTTTTCCTTTAGTAGCCGGAGGGCCACAAGTGATGAGAATTACGATTCAGCAAGTCTAGCATTAATAAATAGTCCTTAATTCAGTTTGAAAGCATCATGGTCTGCATCTTCCCTGTTTGAAGTGTTTTATCTATCTTATTGTTATACCCACCCAGCCAGAGAACTTGTAATGTTACACCCAGCAGGAAACATGTCACGTTTCTGGAAGCCAGCACCTATGTATTGACTGATTGACCACCGGGGCTATGCTGCAAGGGCAGTTTGGCCTAGATCTGTTTTTCCTCTGGATTGATTAATCAAATACTTCAAATAATTGCTGTAGTTGTGATTAATGTCAAACTGCATAGCTAATTGCCCAGGAGATTAAAATGACTCTTTCTGTTTAAAAAATACAAACTGTAAACGAGTTAATTATTTACTCTGCTCACCTCTCTAACATTGTTATGCTTGTAAATGAATAGAAATATTGATCTTAACTGATTTTGGTGTTACCCATCTTGCATCAGTTCAATTTGGGTTTTCAGTGTAACCCTGTTTGCTCTTTCTGACCAAGCTGTGTATAAACGGTGAAAGTGGGGCTGAGATGCGCCGCTGGGGTATAACTGATCTCCAGGATCTGCATGAGCACCATTACTACTCTGCCTAAACCACTGCTGCCTCCTTGCAGCAGTGCCTTCTTGACCATGTCTCTTGGTAGCAGACTCTACCACCCAGTGGCTGTTACTGTTAAAACAATCTGCTGTTCCATTAGCTTCAAGTCGTATCATATTTTTCCATGCTCTTAGTCTGTGAGTACATTTTCCCACACACATTTACAAACTACTTTTTAATTATGTCCCATGACAGTGCAGTGTCAGAAGGCTACAGATTTGCTAATAGAGTTGCCTGCTGTATTTGCCACCACGGGGCAGACACCTGAATGCTTCCTGGACTGGTTGGTTCAGCCAGGGCTTCTGTACCCCATCGCTTTTCCCCTCCCAGACATCAAGGCCTCGTGAATTCCTAGCAAAACGTGGAGTTCCTTGTCAAACCAGCAAAACAATGCCAATTTTAGGAACATTATCAAGAATGTACCACTTAGTGAAGGGACAGCAACCCAGAGAGCTCCTCTGCTCTTATACTTGTGTAGCTGTAAAGAAAAGAAGTTTTAGGGCCAGCTGCTGTTTGAGGTTGTGTCAGCTCCCTCTGCTTTCATTTCCTTGGCATTTGGTTTCCAGAGTTTCCAGAAAAAAGGTTGGGTGTCTCAGCTTCTGGAAAAGCTGTTTCAGATATTGCCAAGCTCAGGTCTTTGTCCAGCTCCAATAGACTCCCTCCTGTGTGTGGCCATCTGGATGCTTTGGTGGAGCTGTGTCTGCCTTGCTGGGAGACATTAACATCCCCTCCAGAGCTCTGCCAGAATCTGCTGCCGTTTTGTGTTTCCTTCACTACAGCATGATGCAGAGGAGACAGCCGTGGCGTTCCCTCTATGTCGGGGCGACTTTATGTAGCATGCTGGTCTGTGTCTTATTTTTTCCCTTTGTTTTCAGTCCAAAGAGGATGCGAGTCAGACATGCTCCTCAGCTCCTCAGTCATACTGTTCATATGAAGCTGAGAGACTGATGTTTGCTCTGTGAGCTGTCATGTGGCTCATGGACAGCTAAAATGGTGGCTACCGCATTTCCTTCTCTTGCTTTTCCCTTTATTTCCAGAAACTGAGGTTTTGAATGGAAAACATGACAATGTGGCCAGCAAACAGTACCTGTGCATCATGGGGTTTGTTTCAACTCTTTCTCTGTTACGCCAGCTGATGGCCTTTGCACAGGTTGGACAGTGACTGTCATAAACAGCCTTTCAGAAATGCAATACCAGCCCTCAAATCCTAAACCATCTGTTATGGTCAAGTTAATGTAACCTTCTCTCTGCCATCAATGAGAACTCGGAGTGTGTAAGAGCGTTTAGTGCTTGGTCCAGTAGGATTTGGTCTGTTCACACAGCTTTCTGACATGTTTGGGCCTGTTCCACCGGCTGCTTTGTGGCAGTCTCCATTCTCAGTCCCTGCCCAGGCAGAAATGGTCTGAGTTGGTGCTGAGAGATCCAAATGTTCTTTCTTTTGAGCAGGAGGCTTGGTTATCTATGCAGCCTCAGGGCTATATGGACTCGGTGCGGGCATGGCTGGAGCTACAAAGATCCAACACAAGAAGCGTTTTTGTTGCTGGACTCAGTGGCTTGTACTCAGTGCCATGACTTGGGGAGTCATGCTGAGTGCCCGACTGGAGCTAACGAGGTTTGCAGTGCCTGCAAACGTGACTGGTGCCAGGTTCGGTGTGCAAGACCTGTGGCTGGGAGCAATATGGTTGTGCTCTGACGACCCAGTTCTGACGTGGGTGCTGCCAGGTGCCATCCTGGGAACTTGGCTGCAGCTTAGTTGCTTGAAAGTTGGTATGTTTTCTTGTAGCTTTTGCATGTGGCTGTTATTTTCTGGCAGCTGGAGAAAATGGTTTTGAAATATAATAGTGGCTTTTAAGTCAAATTGCTGTCAACGTTCACTCCAGGCTACTAGAAGCTAATCAGTTTAAGTTCCTACTCAGCAAATAAACTTCCTGTCTTACTTGCCTCTCTGTAGCCCAATACTCCTTACTGCTACTTACTTTTCACTCTCTCTCTTTCCTTCTGATGTGTCTAGTCAAGATGTTTGGTTCCTGAGGTGTAGGATCTGGTGTGTTTTTGAAGGTACCCACGTTTGGGCCTCTTTCCTTTTTTATAGGATCTCTCTTACAGGAGCAGAGGGGGAAAAAAGGCTGAAGTTGGTGAAGCTTTAGCATCTGCCTTGAGCGTAGTTCAGCTGATGAAAACCACCAGTCACTGCTGTCAGCAAGGCACCACGTCCCTACCATCATGCTTGGACTGAGACAGGTGGGTAGTGAGGATCCATGGGGGAGCCATTACAGGCTATTCCATGTGAACAGAAGAAGGAAAGAAGCAAAGCTGCTTGTGAATAGAGAGAATCAGGAGAGCCAGAGGTAGATGGGCTGATGAAATAATGCTGTCTTTACCTGTGAATAAGTAACAGCATCACAGGAGGCATTCAGGGCAGCAGTTTTGGGGGGTTAAAAGGAAGGTTAAAGATTACATTGGAGATTAGGATTAGGAAAATCAGGACCCCTAAGGCATACTCAGTGAATGCTAAAGGTGAAGGCATAGGTAAAATCAGACATGTCAGGAATAATGTCTAGTAATTAGATACATGACGTGTATATGTATGATACACTGTATCATCTTTTCTGTTAACAACACCTACGTACCATACCTATTACATGTACACATATCATGTACATTACACATCATTAGGGTAGATGTTACTATATATGTAGGCTAATTCCTTGGATTTATGGATGTGTTAAAAGTTGCTGTGCCAAGAAAAAGGTTTCCACTGGCAGCTCTTTACATCAGCTCCTGTATGACAGCAGCTTACACATGAGGCTTCTCTGTTGCTCTGAGTGACTAGCCGTGAATGCAGCATTTGCTGAGACCGTAGGCTTGACTGGAGCTCCTCCTGCATTCCCTTGAATGGTCAGGGATAGTGCAGACTATGTTAGCACGCAATGCAGATGCTGGTGAATGAATAAAGTGGAAAAGGAAGAATGAGCGAGCCTGTCTTTCTCATCCTTTTCAGAACGCAGAGGAGGATTAGCAGCCTCCAGAGGGAGTTTCTCTTCTCAGCTGGTCTCTTGGTATGGGGAACTGACGCCTAGGGGAATCTCTTGATGTATGAGCCTATTTTACTCGCTTCTGTCATGATCCTTCAGAGGGCATTTGTTTCCTATTTGGTTTTAAAAGATTGGGTTTACTGTGTGCTAATTTTATATGAGGACATCAAGCCTTGCAGAGGAACCAATGCACCAGAACAAACTCACTTCCGGCTCTGCTAGGAGTCTGTACAGCACTTTGTGCGCCAGCCCTGGGCTCTGCAGTGTGGGGCTCAAGTAATGAACCTCCCTGACAGGTTTGAGACTGATCGGTTGTAACTACAGAGCCACGTGTACGGTGTGGGGAGCAAATAATATAGTCATTCCTTCCCACTCCTAGAGCCATATCAGGTCTGCTATGTAAGGGTTGACTGAGTTGTTTTGTAAATCTCAGCAATAAAAATGTGTCCACAATCACCCAAATAATGGGAGGAAGAGATGAGAGCATAACATGATTATGCTGGTGAAAGAAAGGAAGACTAGTGGAGTCTGAAAGAGATGTGGGCAGGTGAGCAATGGGCCTTGTGAAGCAGAACGAAATGCATTATTATTTTTAATGAAAATTCAAACAAGGCTTTGTAGATGTGCTCGGTAGAGGACGGGTAGAGAAATTGCTAATTCTGTTTCACGAAGATGGTGGGAGTGAAACTGGCTTTGTTCCACTGCTCAGGCAAATGGATGTGGCAGCTGGAAAGGTCTGTCTGGCAAGGAATGGGAGGAATCGCACAGGGGATTGCACTTCACACCTGCCAGTTTTTGTTCCTGTTTGTGCCACAGGAGTCCATTGTGCTGGTGTGAAGCTCTGGGTTCCCTGTGGCAGGAAGGAGTTGGGTCAGAAATTTCAGTGAGATGTTAGTGCCAGGGTTCTTGCTGCCTCCCTGGCTTGAGTCTCAAACCTGGCCACACCGCATGTTTTCTCTGATTTACTTAGTGCCTGAGCAACCTTTCTGGCCTAGGCCATCATCTGTCTAGCATCCTTCCAGTATGCTTGAGGCTTTCTGCCCTCAGAAAACTTCCTGCATGTGGGATTTGCAGTAAAAATAATAGGATCTCTGGAAACCATGAGATGAACCATTAATAACATCTGTTATGAGAGAATTCAGGGAGGAATTGCTGTGTAGCCATCAGACCCAAATCTGTATGGAGGCATTCTACTGCTTAAGTAGGTTAACTGTTTCCTTCAAACTGCAGGTAGCTAAAACTACACTTAGCTTCCTCCTTGTGAGTGACAGGGAAAGATCTCTCTGTTGGCCTTGGTGCCACCACCAGGGAGCACAAGTCCTGAGACTTTCACAGACTGAGGTGTTCTCTCTCCTGCTTTCTTCTGGCTTGAGTGTCTAAAGCTTAGTTTGAAAAATGACAATAATCTGGCTAGGGTATAATCTCCTAGTCCACAGGCTGCTAGAGAATGTGGCCTAGTTTTTAAAAAAATATATAACAAAAAAAAAATGTCTGTCTTCATGGGGAGAGCATTCCCAAGAAAAGCATTTGCTGAGAAAGAGCTTTTAGTCTGCCTCAGGCAGAATCAGAAGTAATTAAACACCCTAGTGAAGCACTGGGAGAGGGCACACTTTGGGGAAGATCTCTCAGGTGACAAGAATCTCAAACCTGAGAATAAGTGGTTCCAAGAGAGATAGTTGGTGAGATTCCACCATGGGGTTGAAGGCACTGGAGGTAGTTTTACCCTCTTACTGGTTTGAGGCAGGGGAGAAGTGGAACTGGTGCTGTTGTTAGAGTGGATTCTTCCTGCCTAACCAAAGGACCTTCAAGTTTTTTCTGTAGAAATACAGATGAAAAGTAATTCAGCTCTTAGCAGCCTCGCTGTCAGCCCAGCTACATATGATGACTCTAGGCCTTTGGTCCAGAGAAGCCCAGTGTTGTAGAAGGTTGAAGGACCAAGTATGAAGTCTTTTGAGCCACTGAGCTCCTTCTGCAGTCATGATGGCTGGCCTGCCTGGGACACGCTGAGCCTTGTGGGGACCTGGAGAGTGCGCTTTGATGTGCTGCAGCAGTGCCCTGTGACTAGCATAGGTTGGTTGTGCTGGGTGTAATGCCAGCTGTGCTAACCCCTCTTGGATTTGCAGGGAAAAAAGCTTGAACGCGGGATCCTCAAGGCAGTGAGCTACTCAGATGACCAGCAAAGAGTGAGTTGGAGAGATACCAGAGATCATCTGGAAAGAGGGTGATATTGGCAGGAAAGAGCTGCCCCAGCCTTTGGACACCTCCCCAGTTTGAACAACAGTCTGACTGGTTAAAGGAAGGTGAGTGCCATGGGATGGGAGAAGGGGTGCAAGACTAAATATTTGAGATGGGGGGGAAGGAGGTATAATGTTTATGGCCAAGGTTGGAGCAGAAGTCCAGAGATTGGCCATGGCTGTGGGGTTTGAGCCTAGAAATACAAAGAACTTTGACAGAAGGAAGAGACAGCTGAAGGTAGAGGCTTCGAAGGAACACAGCTGGACTGAGCCTGTGCATCTTTGCATTGGATCTGGGGTCAAATGCAGCCCTTTGGTATAACCCAGTTCAGTTTCGGGAGCTAATATGGGACTGTGAGGAGAGAGAGTGCAAATACAGACTTTAAAGACAAATGTAACACCAATTTAGCTTTTATGCTGCAATTTTTCTCTATATGAGATATTCATTTACAAGGAACAATGTCTTTCCCCTCTCTTTGGGAAGGCCTTAGCCCTCGAGGTGGGGAGTTGGGGAGTGAGATTGTGAAGTGTGAATTCTGTACAATAGCAAAGCACAGGCTCTTCAGGGGCAAGCACAGCACTTGCCCAGGGCATCTTCTAAGGGTGATGGTTGGCTAACTGGATAATGGGTACTTAACACAAAATGCTGGTGGATGGTTATTTCTGGCATATTTAACTATCTTGGATGCAGAACCTTGCACAGCACAAGCTTTCCTAGCATGAAGTTATGCTCCACGTTGTGGAGATGCCGAGGAGTCCTGAATCACTGCCAAACTTCCCTATGCACAGCTACCTGCCAGCCAGATGGTAGAGGTGCAGGGTAGGAGCACTCTAACCTGGTAACAGGTGATGTATCCCAGGGTGCACCTGACTACTTGCATCAAGTCCCCTTTTACTGAGAGGTACCTGTGTCACAATGGGTTGGACAGTCTGTTGGGCTACATATTCTCATTCTGGCTCAGACAAATTTTCCCTGTTTGTGTCCATGTAGTCTGGACATCCAGCCTGACCTTCATCTGGCATTTCAAGGGAGAGTCTGAGCAGTGCCAGGGTCTTCATGAGAGAAGTGCTGTGCCCTGGTAGGAGCGTTTGCTTTTCACAGACAGCGGAAGTTGAATCTTGAGATGACAGGACCAGGCTTGCCTCCCCTACAGCCCACCAACATTAATAATTTACTTTTAATAGCCAGTGCCCAAGGCTTGATTTCTATGCAAGGTCTGTAGGGAGGGGGAAACAAGAACAAAAGGAGAAAGCGGTTTTAGGATTTGCTTTCTCAATGGCAGTTCTTTCTGATCCTTTGTGCGTGTGCTTGTGGAGTGCAGGGATGGAGGGGAGGCCACTGCTTCATTCAGTGCTCCAGAAGACTAATGGACCTCGACAACTGCAGCACAACATGGAAACTATTAAAAAGGGAGGACTGATTAAAGCCCCAGCTATCCCAGCATTCCCCTGGGCACTTAACCCCGTGTTGGAGCTGAGCAGTCTAGCGATGCCTCCTCCCAGTCTGCACAATTAACATCTCTTGTCGCTAATTGATTCCTGTGGTGCTCACAGGACAATTAGAATTTAAATTGCCTTTTACAAAGGTCATGAAAACATGATAAAAGACTAATCTATTAGGGAGGATCACTCAGGAGTCTCTCTCCTTTTCTGCAGCACTGGCTGTTGGTTATCATACAGACATGAGTGAGGGGGAGCTAGGAGAGCGGGTCATGCCTTGGG